>NC_143033.1:7680000-7700000 GCF_057628025.1 Oncorhynchus mykiss | reverse complement strand
ATAGGAGAGAGAGGATAGGAGAGAGGGGATAGAAGAGAGGGGATAGGAGAGAGAGGATAGGAGAGAGAGGAGAGGAGAGAGGGGATATAAGAGAGAGGAGAGGAGAGAGGGGAGAGGAGAGAAGGGAGAGGAGAGAGGATAGAAGAGAGAGGATCGGAGAGAGGAGAGGAGAGGAGAGAGGAAGGGATAGAGGAGAGAGGGGATAGAGGAGAGAGGAGAGGAGAGAGGGGAGAAAGGAGAGAGAGGAGAGAGGAGAGAGGGGGTAGAGGAGAGAAGAGAGAGAGGATAGGAGAGAGGGGATAGGAGAGAGAGGATATGAGAGAGGGGAGAGGGGAGAGAGGGGTAGAAGAGAGGGGAGAGGAGAGAGGGGATAGAAGAGAGAGGATAGGAGAAAGGAGAGAGAGGAGAGGAGAGAGGGGAGAGAGGAGAGAGGTGTTAGAAGAGAGAGGATAGGAGAGAGGGGATAGAGGAGAGAGGAGAGGAGAGAGAGGATAGGAGAGATGGGATAGGAGAGAGAGGATAGGAGAGAGAGGAGAGAGGGGGTAGAAGAGAGAGGATAGGAGAGAGAGGAATGGAGAGAGACAGAAACCTTGCTTGTTTGTAGGTGACCAAATACTTATTTTCCACCATAATTCGCAAATAAATTCATTAAAAATCCTACAATGTGATTTTCTGGATTTTTTTCTCTCATTTTGTCTGTCATAGTTGAAGTGTACTAACTATAATGAACATTACAGGCCTCTCTCGTCTTTTTAAGTGGGAGAACTTGCACAATTGGTGGCTGACTAAATACTTTTTGGCCCCCACTGAACCTGTTGAAAACTGTAATCCGTACCTTTTAGATTACCCAAATTCAGTAACGTAATCTTTACTCTACTTTTGGATGCCTTTCTCACCTGTGTGACTCCCCATCCCGCATGAGGGAGCGTAATCATCGACTGACACTAATTAGCATAACGCAACGGACATAAATATTCCTAGAAAATATTCCTATTCATGAAAATCCCAAGTGAAATATATTAGGACACAGTTTAGCCTTTTGTTAATCACCCTGTCATCTCAGATTTTCAAAATATGCTTTACAGCCAAAGCTAGACAAGCATTTGTGTAAGTTTATCGATAGCCTAGCATAGCATTTTGTCCAGCTTGGTCACGGAAATGAGAAAAGCAATCAAATTAAATTGTTTACCTTTGATGAGCTTTGGATGTTTTCATTCATGAGACTCCCAGTTAGATAGCCAATGTTCATTTTTTCCCAAAATATTATTTTTGTAGGCGAAATAGCTCCGTTTGTTCTTCACATTTGGCTGAGAAATCGACCGGAAATTACGGTCACGAAAACACCAAAAAATATTCCAAATTAGCTCCATAATATCGACAGAAACGTGGCAAACGTTGTTTATAATCAATCTTCAAGGTGTTTTTCAAATATCTTTTCGATAATTTAAATAAACACCGGGACAATTGGTTTTTCAGTAGGACCGATTGGAATAATGGCTACCTCTGTATTTTACGCGAGAGTCACTCTGAGAGTCATCAGGTGACCAGTTACACAATGTAGCCGCTCACGGGTATTCTTCAACATAAATGCGTAAAACTACATCACAATGCTGTAGACACCTTGGGGAATACGGAGAAAAAGTAATCTGGTTAATAGCCCATTCACTGCTCAATAGAGACGCAGAGCTTTCAAAACATGAGTCACTTCCGGATTGGATTTTTCTCAGGCTTTCGCCTGCAATATCAGTTCTGTTATACTCACAGACAATATTTTTACCGTTTTGGAAACTTTAGAGTGTTTTCTATCCTAAGCTTTCAATTATATGCATATTCTAGCATCTTGTCCTAACAAAATATCCCGTTTACTTTGGGTACGTTATTTTTCCAAAAATGAAAATACTGCCCCCTAGTCACAAAAGGCGACATCTTCCTTCCTGTTCTCTCCTCTCTTGTAAATAATTTATTTCCTTACCCTGTCCACTCTGTTTCAGACCTTGTCCTGAATCAGGGGATGAGATACGTCTGAGTGCTGATCTAGGAACAGTTTGGTCTTTTAGATCCTAATGAATAAGATGACATGGATCCAGGGCATCTGATACTAGATCAGCACTCCTCTGAACTGATCCCAGACCAGTGGCCGAGGACAGACACACACACTGATAGGGAGGGAGGCCACTGCTGAAGCCGTTCACCTCCTCCACTGAGCTGATCCCAGACCAGTGGCCGAGGACAGACACGCTGCTGAGACGGATGTTGACATGCAGTTGTGGTGATTCATGTATTGCTACACGCCACAGGATAGCCGCTCCATGTGCTTGTGTCTGGGTTTGGCACACACAGGAGAGGTAAAGATAATTCACTCAATTATATCTTACCTTTCTGTGCTAAGACGTGTAGCATATTGTATGCAGTGTTATGTTGTGTAGCATGTTGTATGTAGCGTGTTGTATGTAATGTGTTGTATGTAGTATGTTGTATGTCGTGTGTTGTATCCAGTGTTTAATGTAGTGTGTTGTATGCAGTGTTTAATGTAGCATGTTGTATGTAGCGTGTTGTATGTGGCGTGTGGTATGCTGTGTTTTATGTAGCATGCTTTATGTACGTAGTATGTTGTATGTAGTGTGTTGTATGCCGTGTTTAATGTAGTATGTTGTATGCAGTGTTTTATGTATCATATTGGATCTAGCGTGTTGAATGTAGTGTTGTACATAGCATGTTGTATGTAGCATGTTGTATGTAACATGTTGTGTTTAAAGATTTGTTGCGTGTTGTATGTAGTATTTTATGTAGCATGCTGTATATAGTGTTTTATATTATGTAGTGTGTTGTTTTCAGTTGTTTTCGTAGCGAGTTGTATGTAGCGTGTTGTATGTAGTGTGTTGTATGTAGCATGTTGTATGTGGCATGTTGTATGTAGCCTATTGTATGCAGTGTTTTATTGTTGTGTAGCATGTTGTATGCAGTTTTTAATGTAGCATGTTTTATGTATGTAGTATGTTGTATGTAGTGTGTTGTATGCAGTGTTTAATGCAGTGTGTTGTTTGCAGTGTTTAATGTAGTGTGTTGTATGCAGTGATTAATGTAGCATGTTGTATGTAGTGTGTTGTATGTAGTATGTTGTATGTAGTGTGTTATATGCAGTGCTTAATGTAGTGTGTTGTATGCAGTGTTTAATGTAGTGTGTTGTATGTAGTATGTTGTATGTAGTGTGTTGTATGCAGTGCTTAATGTAGCATGTTGTATGTAGTGTGTTGTATGTAGTATGTTGTATGTAGTGGGTTGTATGCAGTGCTTAATGTAGTGTGTTGTATGTAGTATGTTGTATGTAGTATGTTGTATGCAGTGTTGTATGTAGCGTGTTGTATGCAGTGTTTAAGATAGTGTGTTGTATACAGTGTTTAATGTAGTGGTTTATGTTATGTAGCATGTTGTATGAGGCGTGTGGTATGCAGTGTTTTATGTAGCATGTTTTATGTATGTAGTATGTTGTATGTAGTGTGTTGTATGCAGTGTTTAATGCAGTGTTTAATGCACTGTGTTGTATGCAGTGTTTAATGTTGTGTGTTGTATGCAGTGATTAATGTAGCATGTTGTATGTAGTGTGTTGTATGCAGTGCATAATGTAGTGTGTTGTATGCAGTGTTTAATGTAGTGTGTTGTATGTAGTATGTTGAATGTAGTATGTAGTGTGTTGTATGCAGTGCTTAATGTAGCATGTTGTATGTGGTGTGTTGTATGTGGCGTGTTGTATGTAGCGGGTTGTATGTAGCGTGTTGTATGTAGTGTGTTGTATGTGGCGTGTTGTATGTAGCGTGTTGTATGTAGCGTGTTGTATGTAGTGTTTTATGTAGCATGTTGTGTATATAGTGTTTTATATTATGTAGTGCGCTGTATGTAGCATGTTGTATGTAGCGTGTTGTATGTAGCGTGTTTTATGTAGCGTGTTGTATGTAGCATGTTGTATGCAGGGTTTTATATAGCGTGTTGTATGTAGCGTGTTGTATGTAGTGTTTTATGTAGCATGTAGTGTATATAGTGTTTAATATTATGTAGTGCGTTGTATGTGGCGTGTTGTATGTGACGTGTTGTATGTGGCATGTTGTATGTAGCGTGTTGTATGTAGCTTGTTTTATGTAGCGTGTTGTATGTAGCATGTTGTATGTAGTGTTTTATGTAGCATGTTGTGTATATAGTGTTTTATATTATGTAGTGCGCTGTATGTAGCATGTTGTATGTAGCGTGTTGTATGTAGCGTGTTTTATGTAGCGTGTTGTATGTAGCATGTTGTATGCAGGGTTTTATATAGCGTGTTGTATGTAGCGTGTTGTATGTAGTGTTTTATGTAGCATGTAGTGTATATAGTGTTTAATATTATGTAGTGCGTTGTATGTGGCGTGTTGTATGTGACGTGTTGTATGTGGCATGTTGTATGTAGCGTGTTGTATGTAGCTTGTTTTATGTATCGTGTTGTATGTAGCATGTTGTATGCAGGGTTTTATATAGCGTTTTGTTTGCAATTGCAATTGTTCTAACCCACTAGCCGACCCGTGGGTTGAAGGAATGTTTTAATTCCACCTGTCACCTATTTTCTAGTATCCCCCCTTAGTTAACACTGTCAGTTTTTCCCTTTACTGTGAGAATTGCGGTCACTGTGGGAAATGTGATCGATTCAACACCACATTCAACGACATACCGAATCAAAACAAACTATGCAAGATAGGAAGAATGCATTGGAGTAGACTTTATTGCATTGACATACACGGCTCAGGAATACTCTATACGACATACTATATACAGACATACTCTAAACAGACATACTCTAAACAGACATACTCTATACAGACATACAATATACAGACATACTCTAAACAGACATACTCTAAACAGACATACTCTATACAGACATACTCTATACAGACATACTCTATACAGACATACTCTATACAGACATACTATATACAGACATACTCTAAACAGACATACTATATACAGACATACTCGATACAGACATACTCTATACAGACATACTCTAACTCTATACAGACATACTCTATACAGACATACTCTATACAGACATACTATATACAGACATACTCTATACAGACATACTATATACAGACATACTATATACAGACATACTCTAAACAGACATACTCTAAACAGACATACTCTATACAGACATACAATATACAGACATACTCTATACAGACATACTCTATACAGACATACTATATACAGACATACTCTAAACAGACATACTATATACAGACATACTCGATACAGACATACTCTATACAGACATACTCTAACTCTATACAGACATACTATATACAGACATACTCTATACAGACATACTATATACAGACATACTCTATACAGACATACTCTATACAGACATACTATATACGACATACTATATACAGACATACTCTATACAGACATACTATATACATACAGACTCTATAACTCTATACGACATACAATATACAGGCATACTCTAACCCTATACAGACATACCTTAAACAGACATACTCTATACAGACATACTCTAACTCTATACAGACATACTCTATACAGACATACTCTACACAGACATACTCTCTACAGACATACTCTATACATACCTACTCTATATAAATACATATTCTATAACTCTAAACAGATATACTCTACACAGACATACAATATACAGACATACTATATACAGACATACAATATACAGACATACAATATACAGACATACTCCATACAGACATACTCTACACAGACATACTCTAAACAGATATACTCTACATAGACATTATATATACATACTCTGTCCAGACATACAATTATGTCAGTAATGGGGTCTGCTACGGGTCAGCTACGGGCTCAGCTACGGGGTCAGATACGGGGTCAGCTACGGGCTCAGCTACGGGGTCAGCTACGGGCTCAGCTACGGGGTCAGCTACGGGGTCAGATATGGGGTCAGATACAGGGTCAAATACGGAGTCCGAAATGGGGTCAGCTACGGGGTCAGCTAAGGGGTCAGATATGGGGTCAGCTATGGGGACAGATGCAGGGTCAGCTACGGGATCAGCTACGGGGTCAGCTACGGGGTCAGATACAGGGTCAGATACGGGGTCAGATATGGGGTCAGCTATGGGGTCAGCTACGGGGTCAGATATGGGGTCAGATACAGGGTCAGATACGGGGACAGATACGGGGTCAGCTACGGGGTCAGCTACGGGGACAGATACAGGGTCAGCTACGGGGTCAGCTACGGGATCAGCTACGGGGTCAGCTACGGGGTCAGCTACAGGGTCAGATACGGGGTCAGATATGGGGTCAGCTATGTGGTCAGCTACGGGGTCAGATATGGGGTCAGATACAGGGTCAGATACAGGGTCAGATTTGGGGACAGATACGGGGTCAGCTACGCGGTCAGATACAGGGACAGATACGGGTTCAGATACGGGGTCAGTTACAGGGACAGATACGGGGTCAGATTTGGGGTCAGCTATGGGGTCAGCTATGGGGTCAGCTACGGGGTCAGATATGGGGTCAGCTACAGGGTCATATTCGGGGTCAGATACAGGGTCAGCTATGGGGTCAGATATGGGGTCAGATACGGGGTCAGATCTGGGGGCAGCTATGGGGGCAGCTATGGGGTCAGATAGGGGGTCAGAGACAGGGTCAGATACGGGGACAGATACGGGGTCAGGTACGGGGTCAGATACAGGGACAGATATGGGTTCAGATACGGGGACAGATATGGGGTCAGTTACAGGGACAGATACGGGGTCAGATACAGGGACAGATACGGGTTCAGATACGGGGACAGATACGGGGTCAGTTACAGGGACAGATACGGGGTCAGATACAGGGACAGATACAGGGACAGATACTGGGACAGATACGGGGTCAGATACGGGGTCAGGGGTTCTGGCTTGTTGATCAGTGTATCTTTATGTTTGTGGTTTAGTTCTCCTTACTTCCCTCCCTCACTGTAGATGGACATTACTCCCTCTCTCTCCCTGCTCTGTCTCTCTCTGTCTCTCTCTGTCTCTCTGTCTCTCTGTCTTGCTCTTCTCAATTCAATTCAAGGGCTTTATTGGCATGGAAAAGATGTGTTGACATTGCCAAAGCAAGTGAAGTAGATAATATACAAAAGTGAAATAAACAATAAAAATTAACAGTAAATATTACACATACAGAAGTTTCAAAACAATAAAGGCATTACAAATGTCATATTATATATATATACAGTGTTTTAACAATGTACAAATGGTTAAAGGACACAAGATAAAATAAATAAGCATAAATATGGGTTGTATTTACAATGGTGTTTGTTCTTCACTGGTTGCCCTTTTCTCGTGGCAACGGGTCACAAATCGTGCTGCTGTGATGGCACACTGTGGAATTTCACCCAGTAGATATGGGAGTTTATCAAATTAGGTTTTGTTTTCAAATTCTTTGTGGATCTGTGTAATCTAAGGGAAATATGTCTCTCTAATATGGTCAGGAGGCACGAGGTTAGGAAGTGCAGCTCAGTTTCCACCTCATGTTGTGGGCAGTGTGCACATAGCCTGTCTTCTCTTGAGAGCCATGTCTGCCTACTGCGGCCTTTCTCAATAGCAAGGCTATGCTCACTGAGTCTGTACATAGTCAAAGCTTTCCTTAAGTTTGGGTCAGTCACAGTGGTCAGGTATTCTGCCGCTGTGTACTCTCTGTTTAGGTCCAAATAGCATTCTAGTTTGCTCTGTTTTTTTGTTAATTCTTTCCAATGTGTCAAGTAATTATCTTTTTGTTTTCTCATGATTTGGTTGGGTCTAATTGTGCTGCTGTCCTGGGGCTCTGTAGGGTGTGTTTGTGTTTGTGAACAGAGCCCCAGGACCAGCTTGCTTAGGGGACTCTTCTCCAGGTTCACCTCTCTGTAGGTGATGGCTTTGTTATGGAAGGTTTGGGAATCGCTTCCTTTTAGGTGGTTATAGAATTTAACGGCTCTTTTCTGGATTTTGATAATTAGTGGGTATCGGCCTAATTCTGCTCTGCATGCATTATTTGGTGTTCTACGTTGTACACGGGGGATATTTTTGCAGAATTCTGCGTGCAGAGTCTCAATTTGGTGTTTGTCCCATTTTGTGAAGTCTTGGTTGGTGAGCGGACCCCAGACCTCACAACCATAACGGGCAATGGCCTCTATGACTGATTCAAGTATTTTTAGCCAAATCCTAATTGGTATGTTGAAATGTATGTTCCTTTTGATGGCATAGAATGCCCTTCTTGCCTTGTCTCTCAGATCGTTCACAGCTTTGTGGAAGTTACCTGTGGCGCTGATGTTTAGGCCAAGGTATGTATAGTTTTTTTGTGTGCGCTAGGGCAACAGTTTCTAGATGGAATTTGTATTTGTGGTCCTGGCGACTGGACCTTTTTTGGAACACCATTATTTTGGTCTTACTGAGATCTACTGTCAGGGCCCAGGTCTGACAGAATCTGTGCAGAAGATCTAGGTGCTGCTGTAGGCCCTCCTTGGTTGGTGACAGAAGCATCAGATCATCAGCAAACAGCAGACATTTGACTTCGGATTCTAGTAGGGTGAGGCCGGGTGCTGCAGACTTTTCTAGTGCCCGCGCCAATTTGTTGATATATATGTTGAAGAGGGTGGGGCTTAAGCTGCATCCCTGTCTCACCCCACGACCCTGTGTGAAGAAATGTGTGTGTTTTTTGCCAATTTTAACCGCACACTTGTTGTTCGTGTACATGGATTTTATAATGTCGTATGTTTTACCCCCAACACCACTTTCCATCAGTCTCTCTCTGTCTCGCTCTTCTATCTCTCTGTCTTGCTCTTCTCTCTCTCTCGCTCTCTCTCTCTGTCTCTCTCTCTCTCTGTCTCGCTCTTCTCTCTCTCTGTCCCTGTCTCTCTCTCCTGCTCTCTCTCACTCTCTCTCACTCTCTGTCCCTCTCTCACTCTTTTTGTCTCTCTCTCACTCTCTGTGTCTCTGTCTCACTCTCTCTGTCTCTCTCTCTCTGTCTCGCTCTTCTATCTCTCTGTCTCTGTCTCTCTCTCTCTCTATCTCTCTCTCTCTGTCTCTGTCTCTTTCTCTCTCTCTCTCTCTCTCTCTCTCTCTCTCTCTCTCTCTCTCTCTCTCTCTCTCTCTCTCTATCAGACTATCCATGGGCATAAGGGTCCCATCACAGCGATGTAATTTGCTCTAGACGGGACCTGGACACCTTACATTTTTTTAAATATTTAACCTTTATTTAACCAGGTAGTTGAGAACAATTTCTCATTTACAATTGTGACCCTGACCAAGATAAAGCAAAGCAGTTTCACACATACAACAACATACAAAAACAAACATACAGTCAATAAAGAGATAGAGATAGAAATAATGAGGTGCAAAGGACATACAGTCAATAATACAGTAGAACAAAATAAAACAAAAAGTATATATACAGTGAGTTCAAATGAGGTAAGTTAAGGAAATAAATAGGCCATGGTGGCCACGTAATTACAATATAGCAATTAAACACTGGAATGGTAGATCGGCAGAAGATGGATGTGCAGGTAGAGATACTGGGGTGCAAAGGAGCAAGATAAATAAATAAATACAGTATGGGGATGAGGTAGTTGGATGGGCTGTTTAAAGATGGGCTATGAACAGGTGCAGTGATCTGTGAGCTGCTCTGACAGCTGGTGCTTAAAGTTAGTGAGGGAGATATGAGTCTCCAGCTTCAGTGATTTTTGCAGTTCGTTCCGGTCATTGGCAGTAGAGAAAGGGACCAAAGGAGGAATTGGCTTTGGGGATGACCAGTGAAATATTGTAGACAACTTGTAGACTTGTAGATAACCTGTAGCCAGTGGGTTTGGCGATGAGTATGAAGCGAGGGCCAGCCAATGAGAGCGTACAGGTCGCAATGGTGGGTAGTATATGGGGCTTTGGTGACAAAACGGATGGCACTGTGATAGACTGCATCCAATTTATTGAGTAGAGTGTTGGAGGCTATTTCATCTGGAAGGAGAGTTAACATACAGTCTAACCAGACACCTAGGTATTTGTAGTTGTCCACATATTCTAGTCAGAACCGTCCAGAGTAGTGATGCTGGATGGGCGGGCAGGTGCAGGCAGTGATCGGTTGAAGAGCATGCATTTAGTTTTACTTGATTATAAGAGCAGTTGGAGGCCACGGAGGGAGAGTTGTATGGCATTGAAGCTCATCTGTAGGTTAGTTAACACAGTGTCCAAAGAAGGGCCAGAAGTATACAGAATGGTGTCATCTGTGTAGAGGTGGATCAGAGAATCACCAGCAGCAAGAGCGACATCATTGATGGACACAGAGAAGACAGTCGGCCCGAGAATTGAACCCTGTGGCCCTCCGATTTGACATACTGAACTCGCTCCGCAATTTCCTGTCTGATAGAGTTTGAATTGTTCGCCTACTTTCAGCTTGTGACAAAACAATCAAGTATAGTGTAGAGAATCATTGTGCCATGTTAACCTGCAGTGAAATATTTTCCATTAGCAAAAATATAGTCATTTGAGTCAATCATTTGAGAAACCAAGGCTGTTCAGTCTGCCCATAAGAATGTGGTGATTGACAGAATCGAAGGCCTTGGCCAGGTCGATGAATACGGCTGCACAGTAATGTCTCTTATCGATGGCGGTTATGATATCGTTTAGGACCTTAAGCATGGCCAAGGTGCTCCCATGACCAGCTCGGAAACCAGATTGCATAGCAGAGAAGGTATGGTGGGATTCGAAATGGTCGGTGATCTGTTTTGTTAACTTGGTTAACTCTAACACGGACAGCCACATCTCCTTCTGGCAGGTCTGTACAAACCACTCATGCATGCACACACGCACACACGCACACACACGCACACACACACACACACACACACACACACACACACACACACACACACACACACACACACACACACACACACACACACACACCATGCAGACACACGCCCACATACACACTCTTCCTTCCTAGAAGATAGTGGAGGGACACAGCTTTAATGGCCCCCAGTGAGAGGTAGTTGAGGCCTGCTCCAGCCTGTCCTGTTTCCTATACTAGTCGTACACACACAGCCCGGCATTCTCCTGTCCTGTTACCAGCAGCAAGTAGCCCTGTCTGAGAGGAGGGGGAGAGGAGACGGGAGGAGAGGGGAGGGGAGGAGAGGAGAGAGGAAAGTGGAGGAGAGGAGAGGGGAGAGAGGAGAGGAGAGGGGAGAGAGGAGAGGGGAGAGGAGAGGGGAGGAGAGGGAAGAGAGGAGAGGGGAGAGGAGAGGGGAGGAGAGGGAAGAGAGGAGATAGTAGAGGGGAGGGAGAGGTGAAGAGGAGAGGAGAGCCTAAAACCCCTGACAATGCCGAGTGTAAACCATGGCTCCCTGCCTGCCTTTCTGTCTGCCACACGGACAGTCGGCTACAGTGGTAATGAGCTAGGAGACGGTCTGCCACTCTCCTAGACACGCTGCCGGCCTGGGGTCTAGATCTCTCTGCGCCATGGCAGGATGTCTGCACTCTGTACTCACTGAGGGAGAGATAGGGTTGCTCCGGTTTTAACTCTCAGCCTCTCTCGTTCTCTCTCAGCCCCTCTCATTCTCTATCAGCCACTCTCATTCGCTCTCAGCCCCTCTCATTCTCTCTCAGCCCCTCTCATTCTCCCTCAGCCTCTCTCATTCCCTCTCAGCCCCTCTCAGCCCCTCTAACGCCCCTCTCAGCTCCTCTCAGCACCTCTCAGCCCCTCTCATTCTCTCTCATCCCCTATCACACCTCTCACAGGCCCTCTCACACCTCTCTCAGCTCCTCTCAGCACCTCTCAGCCTCTCTCATTCTCTCTCATCCCTTCTCAGCCCCTCTAACACCCCTCTCAGCCTCTCTCAGCACCTCTCAGCCTCTCTCATTCTCTCTCATTCCCTCTCACACCGCTCTCAGCCTCTCTCATTCTCTCTCAGCCCCTCTCAGCCTCTCTCAGCCTCTCTCAGACCCTCTCAGCCCCTCTCATTCTCTCGCAGCCTCTCTCAACCTCTCTCAGCCCCTCTCAGCCCCTCTCATTCTCTCTCATCCCCTCTCATTCTCTCTCAGCCCCTCTCATTCTCTCTCAGCCCCTCTCAGCCTCTCTTAGCCTCTCTCAGTCTCTCTCAACCCCTCTCACGTCTCACGAACTGCACTATGAGCTGTGTGTGTGTGTCTTGGTGGGGAGGGATGGGGGTTTAAATGTGTTTCTAGAAGAGTGTCTTGGTGGGGAGGGAGGGGGGTTTAAATGTGTTTCTAGAAGTGTGTCTTGGTGGGGAGGGAGGTTTAAATGTGTTTCTAGAAGTGTGTCTTGGTGGGGAGGGAGGGGGGTTTAAATGTGTTTCTAGAAGGGTAGCTTCTTAATCACCGATATCTGTTCCCCTAAATTTAACGCCACAAGCTATCATGCTATGTGTACGACGTCGTGGAATAAGAGGTTCTCTCTTTGAATGATAGTATTTTATGTTGTGCTGAAATATAGCTACATCTACTCAGTCTCAACTATAACTCCTCCTGTTCTCCTTTCTCCGTTCCTCTGTTCTTGTTTTCTGTGTCTGTCTGTCTCTTTCTTTCTGTCTTTCCCTTCCTTCCTTCCTTCCTTCCTTCCTTCCTTCCTTCCTTCCTTCCTTCCTTCCTTCCTTCCTTCCTTCCTTCCTTCCTTCCTTCCTTCCTTCCTTCCTTCCTTCCTTCCTTCCTTCCTTCCCTTGCTTCCTTGCTTCCCTCGCTTCTCTTGCTTCCTTCCCCCTCCTCCCTCCCTTAATTCCACCGCTGAACTCTACCCCCCCCCCCCCTAGCTGAAGTGCATCAAGACCTACCAGGCCCCCCCGGTACAGCCTGCCTCTCCTGGCTCTCAGAACGCCCTGAAGCTGGTCCCCCTAATCTGGACCTCCAGCCGGAACGTCATCCTCATGACCCACGGCGGCAAGGAGCACCGCTTCGTAATCTGAGGGGTCAGGAGTTTGAGGTTAAAGGTCACCACCGGGGGGGGGGGGGGGGGGGGGGTCAGCACTAATTGTTTACCTTGTTTAGTATTACTACCCTTTAATTTCTCTGTTATTTACACTGTTGTACCAATTCCCCCATTGTCTTTTTATCAACTTGTTGTTGTTCCTCTCCTCCCCAGACGTTTCCTCTGTTAGTCAAAGAGAAACAACACTAGTGTCTAGTTTTGTCTTGGTCTTTTCAAAGCCCTTGGTGTGATGACTCGGCCTCTAAATGTACACCTTTCACATGAGAAATCGGTGTGTGTGTGTGTGTGTGAGAGAGAGAGCGGTGTCAGGTGTGAAAGGTGTGTGTGTGTGAGAGAGAGAGAGAGAGAGAGAGAGAGAGGTGTCAGGTGTGAAAGGTGTGTGTGTGTGTGTGTGTGTAGGTTACACTTTTATCTTCTAAACTGCACCAAGCATCTCAGCCATGTGCTAAATAGGACACCCCCCCCCCCCCTGCTCACCTCTACATCACCTGACAATAACACATTTACACATGAACACTTTACCAAACCAAGGACACGAACCCCTCGTCTTTCCCCCCCTCCCAAACGTTTATATTACACCGCAAGGAGAGAGGTGCAAAACGTATCACTGCTAGGTCCTAGAGGGAGATTTACTTTATTATTGTAACTGATAGTTTGCTCTTGTTAATAAACTATAGTTTTGGCAAGTCGGTTAGGACATCTACTTTGTGCATGACACAAGTCACTATTCCAACAATTGTTTACAGACAGATTATTTCACTTATAATTCACTGTATCACAATTCCAGTGGGTCAGAACTTCCAAAGTTGTGGCAAAATGGATTAAGGATAACAAAGTCAAGGTATTGGAATGGCCAACACAAGCCCTGACCTCAATCCTACAGAAATGTTGTGGGTAGAACTGAAAAAGCATGTGCGAGCAAGGAGGCCTACAAACATGACTCAGAAGGCCTACAAACCTTACACCAGCTCTGTCAGGAGGAATGGGCCAAAATTCACCCAACTTATTGTGGGAAGCTTTTGCAAGGCTACCCGAAACGTTTGACCCAAGTTAAACAATTTAAAGGCAATGCTACCAAATACTAATTCAGTGCATGTAAACTTCTGACCCACTGGGATTGTGATGAAAGAAATAAAAGCTGAAATAAATCATTATCTCTACTATTATTCTGACATATAACATTCTTAAAAGTAAAGTGATGATCCTAACTAACCTAAGACAGGGAATTTTTATTAGGATTAAATGTCAGGAATTGTGAAAAACTGAGATTAAATGTATTTGGCTAAGGTGTATGTAAACTTCTGACTATACGCACTACTGTTCAAAAGTTTGGGGTCACTTAGAAATGTCCTTGTTTTTTAAAGAAAAGCACATTTGTTGTCCATTAAAATAACATCAAATTGATCATAAATACAGTGTAGACATTGTTAATGTTGTAAATGACTGTAGCTGGAAACGGCAGATTTATTATGGAATATCTACATTAGACGTACAGAGGCCATTATCAGCTATTAATATACAGTGCCTTGCGAAAGTATTCGGACCCCTTGAAATTTGCGACCTTTTGCCACATTTCAGGCTTCAAACATAAAGATATACAACTGTATTTTTTTGTGAAGAATCAACAACAAGTGGGACACAATCATGAAGTGGAACGACATTTATTGGATATTTCAAACTTTTTTAACAAATCAAAAACTGAAAAATTGGGCGTGCAAAATTATTCTGCCCCCTTAAGTTAATACTTTGTAGCGCCACCTTTTGCTGCGATTACAGCTGTAAGTCGCTTGGGGTATGTCTCTATCAGTTTTGCACATCGAGAGACTGACATTTTTTCTCATTCCTCCTTGCAAAACAGCTCGAGCTCAGTGAGGTTGGATGGAGAGCATTTGTGAACAGCAGTTTTCAGTTCTTTCCACAGATTCTCGATTGGATTCAGGTCTGGACTTTGACTTGGCCATTCTAACACCTGGATATGTTTATTTTTGAACCATTCCATTGTAGATTTTGCTTTATGTTTTGGATCATTGTCTTGTTGGAAGACAAATCTCCGTCCCAGTCTCAGGTCTTTTGCAGACTCCATCAGGTTTTCTTCCAGAATGGTCCTGTATTTGGCTCCATCCATCTTCCCATCAATTTTAACCATCTTCCCTGTCCCTGCTGAAGAAAAGCAGGCCCAAACCATGATGCTGCCACCACCATGTTTGACAGTGGGGATGGTGTGTTCAGCTGTGTTGCTTTTACGCCAAACATAACGTTTTGCATTGTTGCCAAAAAGTTCAATTTTGGTTTCATCTGACCAGAGCACCTTCTTCCACATGTTTGGTGTGTCTCCCAGGTGGCTTGTGGCAAACTTTAAACAACACTTTTTATGGATATCTTTAAGAAATGGCTTTCTTCTTGCCACTCTTCCATAAAGGCCAGATTTGTGCAATATACGACTGATTGTTGTCCTATGGACAGAGTCTCCTACCTCAGCTGTAGATCTCTGCAGTTCATCCAGAGTGATCATGGGCCTCTTGGCTGCATCTCTGATCAGTCTTCTCCTTGTATGAGCTGAAAGTTTAGAGGGACGGCCAGGTCTTGGTAGATTTGCAGTGGTCTGATACTCCTTCCATTTCAATATTATCGCTTGCACAGTGCTCCTTGGGATGTTTAAAGCTTGGGAAATATTTTTGTATCCAAATCCGGCTTTAAACTTCTTCACAACAGTATCTCGGACCTGCCTGGTGTGTTCCTTGTTCTTCATGATGCTCTCTGCGCTTTTAACGGACCTCTGAGACTATCACAATGCAGGTGCATTTATACGGAGACTTGATTACACACAGGTGGATTGTATTTATCATCATTAGTCATTTAGGTCAACATTGGATCATTCAGAGATCATCACTGAACTTCTGGAGAGAGTTTGCTGCACTGAAAGTAAAGGGGCTGAATAATTTTGCACGCCCAATTTTTCTGTTTTTGATTTGTTAAAAAAGTTTGAAACATCCAATAAATGAAGTTCCACTTCATGATTGTGTCCCACTTGTTGTTGATTCTTCACAAGAAAATACAGTTTTATATCTTTATGTTTGAAGCCTGAAATGTGGCAAAAGGTCGCAAAGTTCAAGGGGGCCGAATACTTTCGCAAGGCACTGTATATATATATATATATATATATATATATATTTAGTCAATGGATGGCAGCAGGCTACAAGTGTTGTTAGGGTCCCTGTGAGTTCCCTGCTCTGCTGTTGCTGGACCTCCTGCCCACTCCTCTTCAGCTCCTCCTCTCCTCTCCAGCTCCTCCTCTCCTCTCCAGCTCCTCCTTTCCTCTCCTGCCCACTCCTCTCCTCTCCAGCTCCTCCTCTCCTCTCCAGCTCCTCCTCTCCTCTCCTGCTCCTCATCTCTGCTCCTGTCAAGTTCCTTTCATTAGCAGTGTAAAACCTTCTAACGCCAGAGAACACCTGCAAGCCCATGCGTGTCAAAGCTTTTCACAAGTTCTCTCAGCAAAAAAAAAAAGTACATTTTTCAACAATCTTGTCAGACAACATTTGAAGGCCTTGACTTACTTCCCTCCAGTCAAGCAACCTTGCAATATCTTAATCTCTTTCTCCTCTGTCCACTGTAATAGCTTCAGAAAATGTGTTTTTGGCAGTTTCTCAGCGAGGAAAAAAAAGAAAGATTGAAAGAGAGGCAAGTAAGTCAGGAAGAAGGAGAGGTACGAGGTTGACTGGCAGTGATTTCATCTCAGCCTTGGGTTCTGTTTTTCTTTCAGACTTCCAGGCCTACATTACGTTATGTTATTATTTCAAAACAAGATGAATGGGACATCTCAATGTCACCTTGGGGGATCTCCCCTGTTATAATAATGCTTTATGAAACAGAGCTGCTATCTCTGTTGTCTTTATTCCTGCTCCTGAGCACTGGTCTGAAGTTTAGAGTTGCCGTGGGTGGCATATAACCTGGGTGGTAACTAACATGGGTGGTAACTCACCTGGGTGGTAACTCACCTGGGTGGTAACTTGCCTGGGTGGTAACTCACCTGAGTGGTGACCCCCCCCTGGTTGCTAACTAACCTATGTGGTAACTAACCTGGGTTGTAACTCACCTGAGTGGTGACTAACCTCTGTGGTAATTCATCTGTGTGGTAACTAACCTGTGTGGTAACTAACCTGGGTGGTAACTCACCTGTGTGGTAACTAACCTATGTGGTAACTAACCTGGGTGGTAACTCACCAGGGTGGTGACTCACCTGTGTGGTAACTCACCTGAGTGGTAACTAACCTGTGTGGTAACTAACCTGGGTGGTAACTCACAAGGATGGTGCCTCACAAGGGTGGTGAATCACCTGTGTGGTAACTAACCTGAGTGGTAACTAACCTGTGTGGTAATTAACCTGTGTGGTAACTAACCAGAGTGGGAACTAACCTGTGTGGTAATTAACCTGTGTGGCAACTAACCAGAGTGGTAACTAACCTGTGTGGTAATTAACCTGTGTGGTAATTAACCTGTGTGGCAACTAACCTGAGTGGTAACTAACCTTGGTGGTAATTAACCTGGGTGGTGACTTACCTGTGTGGTAACTAACCTGGATGGTAACTCACAAGAATGGTGCCTCACAAGGGTGGTGAATCACCTGTGTGGTAACTAACCTGAGTGGTAACTAACCTGTGTGGTAATTAACCTGTGTGGCAACTAACCAGAGTGGTAACTAACCTGAGTGGTAATTAACCTGAGTGGTAATTAACCTGAGTGGTAATTAACCTGAGTGGTAATTAACCTGTGTGGCAATTAACCTGTGTGGTAACTAACCTGAGTGGTAACTAACCTGTGTGGTAACTAACCTGTGTGGTAACTAACCTGTGTGGTAACTAACCTGAGTGGTAATTAACCTGTGTGGTAACTAACCTGTGTGGTAACTAACCTGTGTGGTAACTAACCTGTGTGGTAACTAACCTGAGTGGTAATTAACCTGTGTGGTAATTAACCTGTGTGGTAATTAACCTGTGTGGCAACTAACCAGAGTGGTAACTAACCTGTGTGGTAACTAACCAGTGTGGTAACTAACCAGAGTGGTAACTAACCTGTGTGATAATTAACCTGGGTGGTAACTAACCAGAGTGGTAATTAACCTGTGTGGTAATTAACCTGTGTGGTAACTAACCAGAGTGGTAACTAACCTGTGTGGTAATTAACCTGTGTGGTAACTAACCAGAGTGGTAACTCACCTGAGTGGAAACTAACCTGTGTGGTAATTAACCAGAGTGGTAACTAACCTGAGTGGTAATTAACCTGTGTGGCAACTAACCTGTTTGGTAATTAACCTGTGTGGTAACTAACCTGAGTGGTAATTAACCTGGGTGGTTACTAACCTGGGTGGTTACTAACCTGTGTGGTAATTAACCTGTGTGGTAACTAACTAGAGTGGTAACTAACCAGAGTGGTAACTAACCTGTGTGGTAACTAACCTGTGTGGTAACTAACCTGAGTGGTAATTAACCTGGGTGGTTACTAACCTGGGTGGTTACTAACCTGTGTGGTAATTAACCTGTGTGGTAACTAACTAGAGTGGTAACTAACCTGTGTGGTAACTAACCTGTGTGGTAACTAACCTGTGTGGTAACTAACCTGAGTGGTAATTAACCTGTGTGGTAACTAACCTGTGTGGTAACTAACCTGTGTGGTAATTAACCTGTGTGGTAACTAACCTGTGTGGTAATTAACCTGGGTGGTTACTAACCTGGGTGGTGACTAACCTGTGTGGTAATTAACCTGTGTGGTAACTAACTAGAGTGGTAACTAACCAGAGTGGAAACTAACCTGTGTGATAATTAACCTGTGTGGTAACTAACCTGTGTGGCAACTAACCAGAGTGGTAACTCACCTGAGTGGAAACTGACCTGTGTGGTAATTAACCTGTGTGGCAACTAACCAGAGAGGTAACTAACCTGAGTGGTAATTAACATGTGTGGCAACTAACCAGAGTGGTAACTAACCTGAGTGGTAATTAACCTGTGTGGTAATTAACCTGAGTGGTAACTAACCTGTGTGGTAATTAACCTGTGTGGTAATTAACCTGTGTGGTAACTAACCAGAGTGGTAACTAACCTGTGTGGTAATTAACCTGTGTGGTAATTAACCTGTGTGGTAACTAACCAGAGTGGTAACTAACCTGTGTGGTAATTAACCTGTGTGGTAATTAACCTGTGTGGTAACTAACCAGAGTGGTAATTAACCTGTGTGGTAATTAACCTGTGTGGTAACTAACCAGAGTGGTAACTAACCTGTGTGGTAATTAACATGTTTGGTAATTAACCTGTGTGGTAACTAACCAGAGTGGTAACTAACCTGTGTGGTAATTAACCTGTGTGGTAACTCACCAGAGTGGTAACTAACCTGTGTGGTAATTAACCTGTGTGGTAATTAACCTGTGTGGTAACTAACCAGAGTGGTAATTAACCTGTGTGGTAATTAACCTGTGTGGTAACTAACCAGAGTGGTAACTAACCTGTGTGGTAATTAACCTGTGTGGTAATTAACCTGTGTGGTAACTAACCAGAGTGGTAACTAACCTGTGTGGTAATTAACCTGTGTGGTAACTAACCAGAGTGGTAACTCACCTGAGTGGAAACTAACCTGTGTGGTAATTAACCAGAGTGGTAACTCACCTGAGTGGAAACTAACCTGTGTGGTAATTAACCTGTGTGGTAACTAACCAGAGTGCTAACTCACCTGAGTGGAAACTAACCTGTCTGGTAATTAACCAGAGTGGTAACTCACCTGAGTGGAAACTAACCTGTGTGGTAATTAACCTGTGTGGTAATTAACCAGAGTGGTAACTCACCTGAGTGGTAACTAACCAGAGTGGTAACTCACCTGAGTGGAAACTAACCTGTGTGGTAATTAACCAGAGTGGTAACTCACCTGAGTGGAAACTAACCTGTGTGGTAATTAACCTATGTGGTAACTAACCAGAGTGGTAACTCACCTGTGTGGTAACTAACCTGTGTGGTAATTAACCTGTGTGGTAATTA
>NC_143033.1:7635000-7675000 GCF_057628025.1 Oncorhynchus mykiss | reverse complement strand
ATGTATGGAAGGAAGGAGGGATGGAAGGAAGGAGGGATGGAGGGAGGGATGGAGGGAGGGAAGGAAGGAAG
This sequence comes from Oncorhynchus mykiss, assembly GCF_057628025.1. Classification (NCBI taxonomy): domain Eukaryota; kingdom Metazoa; phylum Chordata; class Actinopteri; order Salmoniformes; family Salmonidae; genus Oncorhynchus; species Oncorhynchus mykiss. The sequence goes on along the minus strand of NC_143033.1, from coordinate 7,674,929 downwards.
GAGGGATGGAAGGAAGGAAGGAAGGAAGGAAGGATGGATGGATGGATGGATGGATGGAGGGAGGGAGGGAGGGAGGGAGCGAGGGAGGGAGGGAGGGAGGGAGGGAGGGAGGGATGGATGGATGGATGGAAGGAAGGAGGGATGGAGGGATGGAAGGAAGGAAGTAAGGAGGGATGGAGGGAGGGAGGGAAGGAAGGAGGGATGGTAGAAAGGAGGGATGGAAGGAAGGAGGGAGGGATGGAGGGGGGGATGTATGGAAGGAAGGAGGGATGGAAGGAAGGAGGGATGGAGGGAGGAGGGAAGGAAGGAAGGAAGGAAGGAAGGAAGGAAGGAAGGAAGGAAGGAAGGAAGGAGGGAGGGAGGGAGGGAGGGAGGGAGGGAGGAGGGATGGTAGAAAGGAGGGATGGAAGGAAGGAGGGAGGGATGGAGGGGGGATGTATGGAAGGAAGGAGGGATGAAAGGAAGGAAGGAAGGAAGGATGGATGGATGGATGGATGGATGGATGGAGGGAGGGAGGGAGGGAGGGAGGGAGGGAGGGAGGGAGGGAGGGAGGAGGGATGGATGGAAGGAAGGAAGGAGAGATGGACGGAGGGAAGGAAGGAGGGATGGAGGGAGGGATGGAAGGAAGGAAGGAAGGAAGGAAGGAAGGAAGGAAGGAAGGAAGGATGGATGGATGGATGGATGGATGGATGGATGGATGGAGGGAGGGAAGGAAGGAGGGATGGTAGAAAGGAGGGATGGAAGGAAGGAGGGAGGGATGGAGGGGGGATGTATGGAAGGAAGGAGGGATGAAAGGAAGGAAGGAAGGAAGAAAGGAAGGAAGGAAGGAAGTAGGGAGGGATGGAGGGAGGGAGGGAGGGAGGGAGGGAAGGAAGGAGGGAGGGATGGAAGGAAGGAAGGAAGGAAGGAAGGAAGGAAGGAAGGAAGGAAGGAAGGAAGGAAGGAAGGAAGGAAGGAGGGATGGAAGGATGGAAGGAGGGAAGGAGGGATGGAAGGAGGGTTGGAAGGAAGGAGGGATGGAAGGAGGGTTGGAAGGAAGGAGGGATGGAGGGAGAAGGGATGGAAGGAAGGAGGGATGGAGGAAGATGAAAGGTACTGTAGGGAAGAGGGATGGAGGAGGATGAAATGTACTGTAGGGAGGGGAAAGAGGACCGAAATGCCCCTCTCTAATCGAACAGTCAGAGTAATTACACACCTCAGTCTTTATTCTCTATTTTAGTGTGTGTGTGTGTGTGTGTGTGTGTGTGTGCGTGCGTGCGTGCATGCGTGCGTGCGTGCGTGCGTGTACACTCCCCCAGCTCAGAAAGATTCACCTCAAACTAGATAATTAGTCCACTGAGAAGCCTGCTCCTCATAGACCCATCTCTAGTCTCCGCTACTAAAACACATACACACTAATCACTCCAACTTTGATCAGGATTCTGAATTTCTAATCATAGAGAAATTATATGTTATTATTGATTTGGGTAGATTTTGATATTACTGATTAACTGACTTTTCTACATTTTTATTTATGTTTTATTTATAACATCTATATTTTAATACGGTGGGAGAAAATTGGTCTCAATAGTTAGTTAGTTTCTGATATTTAATATATATATATATTTTTAGGAAATATGAAAGTAGTGTGAGGAGTGTTGGATTTTATTTCAACTTTAATTTGTCCAGGATGTCCCAGTGAGGTCAGAATTATTTTACAAATGTGACCTGGTCTCCAAATCCAGCACCAGGTTGTTACGTAGCTCTCCCCACCACACAGCCATGTTGTTACGTAGCTCTCCCCACCAGACAGCCATGTTGTTACGTAGCTCTCCCCACCACACAGCCATGTTGTTACGTAACTCTCCCCACCAGACAGCCATGTTGTTACGTAGCTCTCCCCACCACACAGCCATGTTGTTACGTAGCTCTCCCCACCACACAGCCATGTTGTTACGTAGCTCTCCCCACCACACAGCCATGTTGTTACGTAGCTCTCCCCACCACACAGCCATGTTGTTACGTAGCTCTCCCCACCACACAGCCATGTTGTTACGTAGCTCTCCCCACCACACAGCCATGTTGTTACGTAGCTCTCCCCACCACACAGCCATGTTGTTGCGTAGCTCTCCCCACCAGACAGCCATGTTGTTACGTAGCTCTCCCCACCACAAAGCCATGCTCTCCCACCACACAGCCATGTTGTTACATAACTCTCCCCACCACACAGCCATGTTGTTACGTAGCTCTCCCCACCACACAGCCATGTTGTTACGTAGCTCTCCCCACCACACAGCCATGTTGTTACGTAGCTCTCCCCACCACACAGCCATGTTGTTACGTAGCTCTCCCCACCACACAGCCATGTTGTTACGTAGCTCTCCCCACCAGACAGCCATGTTGTTACGTAGCTCTCCCCACCACACAGCCATGTTGTTACGTAACTCTCCCCACCACACAGCCATGTTGTTACGTAGCTCTCCCCACCACACAGCCATGTTGTTACGTAGCTCTCCCCACCACACAGCCATGTTGTTACGTAACTCTCCCCACCACACAGCCATGTTGTTACGTAGCTCTCCCCACCACACAGCCATGTTGTTACGTAGCTCTCCCCACCACACAGCCATGTTGTTACGTAGCTCTCCCCACCACACAGCCATGTTGTTACGTAGCTCTCCCCACCACACAGCCATGTTGTTACGTAGCTCTCCCCACCACACAGCCATGTTGTTACGTAGCTCTCCCCACCACACAGCCATGTTGTTACGTAGCTCTCCCCACCACACAGCCATGTTGTTACGTAGCTCTCCCCACCACACAGCCATGTTGTTACGTAGCTCTCCCCACCACACAGCCATGTTGTTACATAGCTCTCCCCACCACACAGCCATGATGTTACGTAGCTCTCCCCACCACACAGCCATGTTGTTACGTAGCTCTCCCCACCACACAGCCATGTTGTTACGTAGCTTTCCCCACCACACAGCCATGTTGTTACTTAGCTCTCCCCACCACACAGCCATGTTGTTACGTAGCTCTCCCCCCACACAGCCATGTTGTTACGTAACTCTCCCCACCACACAGCCATGTTGTTACGTAGCTCTCCCCACCAGACAGCCATGTTGTTACGTAGCTCTCCCCACCAGACAGCCATGTTGTTACGTAGCTCTCCCCACCACAAAGCCATGCTCTCCCCACCGCACAGCCATGCTCTCCCCACCACACAGCCATGTTGTTACGTAGCTCTCCCCACCACACAGCCATGTTGTTACGTAGCTCTCCCCACCACACAGCCATGTTGTTACGTAGCTCTCCCCACCACACAGCCATGTTGTTACGTAGCTCTCCCCACCACACAGCCATGTTGTTACGTAGCTCTCCCCACCACACAGCCATGTTGTTACATAGCTCTCCCCACCACACAGCCATGATGTTACGTAGCTCTCCCCACCACACAGCCATGTTGTTACGTAGCTCTCCCCACCACACAGCCATGTTGTTACGTAGCTTTCCCCACCACACAGCCATGTTGTTACTTAGCTCTCCCCACCACACAGCCATGTTGTTATGTAGCTCTCCCCCCACACAGCCATGTTGTTACGTAACTCTCCCCACCACACAGCCATGTTGTTACGTAGCTCTCCCCACCAGACAGCCATGTTGTTACGTAGCTCTCCCCACCAGACAGCCATGTTGTTACGTAGCTCTCCCCACTACAAAGCCATGCTCTCCCCACCGCACAGCCATGCTCTCCCCACCACACAGCCATGTTGTTACGTAGCTCTCCCCACCACACAGCCATGCTCTCCCCACCCCACAGCCATGTTGTTACGTAGCTCTCCCCACCACACAGCCATGTTGTTACTTAGCTCTCCCCACCACACAGCCATGTTGTTACGTAGCTCTCCCCCCCCACACAGCCATGTTGTTACGTAACTCTCCCCACCACACAGCCATGTTGTTACGTAGCTCTCCCCACCAGGCAGCCATGTTGTTACGTAGCTCTCCCCACCAGACAGCCATGTTGTCACGTAGCTCTCCCCACCACAAAGCCATGCTCTCCCCACCGCACAGCCATGCTCTCCCCACCACACAGCCATGTTGTTACGTAGCTCTCCCCACCACACAGCCATGCTCTCCCCACCCCACAGCCATGTTGTTACGTAGCTCTCCCCACCACACAGCCATGCTCTCCCCACCCCACAGCCATGTTGTTACGTAGCTCTCCCCACCCCAAAGCCATGTTGTTTCGTAGCTCTCCCCACCACACAGCCATGTTGTTACTTAGCTCTCCCCACCACACAGCCATGTTGTTACGTAGCTCTCCCCCTCACACAGCCATGTTGTTACGTAACTCTCCCCACCACACAGCCATGTTGTTACGTAACTCTCCCCACCACACAGCCATGTTGTTACGTAGCTCTCCCCACCAGACAGCCATGTTGTTACGTAGCTCTCCCCACCAGACAGCCATGTTGTTACGTAGCTCTCCCCACCACACAGCCATGTTGTTACGTAGCTCTCCCCACCACACAGCCATGTTGTTACGTAGCTCTCCCCCCCACACAGCCATGTTGTTACGTAGCTCTCCCCACCACACAGCCATGTTATTACGTAACTCTCCCCACCAGACATCTATTACAATGGAGGTGAAAGGAAGTTAATGAGTCCAGTTTCCCTCAGAGCAAAACAGACATAGAGAGATTTCTCTCACTGGGTCTCAAATGGCACACTATCCCCTACATAGTGCACTACTTTTGACATGGGCTCTATCGGCCCAGGTGAAAAGTAGTGCACTACATAGGGAATATGATGCCATTTGGACGCACAGTGTAATGTAATGGGGCAAGTAGCAGTGATAGAAACCCCTAGTGTTATTACACCCTGATATAGTCCCCAGAGTTAGTTACACCCCTGGTAATGCCCCTAGTGTTAGTAACACCCCTGGTATAGTCCCTAGTGTTAGTTACACCCCTGGTATTTCCCCTAGTGTTAGTTACACCCCTGGTATTGCCCCTAGTGTTAGTTACACCCCTGGTATTGCCCCTAGTGTTAGTTACACCCCTGGTATAGTTCCTAGTGTTAGTTACACCCCTGGTATTGCCCCTAGTGTTACTTACACCCCTGGTATAGTCCCTATTGTTAGTTACATCCTGGTATTACCCTGTCCAACTGGGGGAAAGTGTGTTTGTGTCTCTTACTCCTGATGGAGGGGACACATCAGTGAAAATACAGAGGAAGAGGAGGAGGTGGGTGGAAGACAATTACATGACACTAATACAGAGACAGAGCTGGCCACTGCATCTCACCTCTCAACCCTGCATCCCAACCCCCACCCCGTCCCTCTCAGTCACCAGCGCTGCAGGCCAAAATCAATACCTCCCAGTCAGAAGGGAAATATTTCCTGCTCCCTAACAAGAGGAGGACATACATTCTGACGAAGATGAGAACACAGGAAAACAACAACAAAGGGAGAGGTAGAATGGGAGGAGAGGTGGAATGGAGAGGAGAGGTGGAATGGAGAGGAGAGGTAGAATGAGAAGAGAGATGGAGAGGATAGGTAGAATGGAGAGGAGAGGTAGAATGGAGAGGAGAGGTAGATTGCAGAGGAGAGGTAGAATGGAGAGGAGAGGTAGATTGAAGAGGAGAGGAAGAATGAAGAGGAGAGGTAGAGGAGAGGAGTGATGGAGGGGACAGGTAGATTGGAGAGGAGAGGTAGAATGGAGAGGAGAGATGGAGAGGAGAGGAAGAATGCAGAGGAGAAGAGAGGTAGAATGGAGAGGAGTGGAGAGGTGGAGCGGAGAGGTAGAATGAGAGGAGAGGAGAGGTAAAATGGAGAGAAGAGGAGCGGTAGAATGGAGAGAAGAGGAGAGGTGGAGAGGAGAGATTTAATGAGAGGAGGGTTAGAAGGAGAGGAGAGGTAGAATGCAGAGGAGAGGTAGAATGGAGAGGAGAGGTAGATTGAAGAGGAGAGGTAGATTGAAGAGGAGATGAAGAATGGAGAGGAGAGGTAGAGGAGAGGAGGAGATGAGAGGTAGAATGGAGAGGAGAGGTAGAATGAGAGGAGAGGTAGAATGGGAGGAGAGGTAGAATGTGAGGAGAGGTAAAATGGAGAGGAGAGGTAGAATGAGAGGAGAGGTAGAATGAGAGGAGAGGTAGAATGGAGAGGAGTGATGGAGGGGACAGGTAGATTGGAGAGGAGAGGTAGAATGGAGAGGAGAGGTAGAATGAGAGGAGTGATGGAGGGGACAGGTAGATTGGAGAGGAGAGGTAGAATGAGAGGAGAGGTAGAATGGAGAGGAGAGGTAGAATGGAGAGGAGAGATGGAGGGGACAGGTAGATTGGAGAGGAGAGGTAGAATGGAGAGGAGAGGTAGAATGGAGAGGAGAGGTAGAATGGAGAGGAGAGGTAGAATGGAGAGGAGAGGTAGAATGAGAGGAGAGGTAGAATGAGAGGAGAGATGGAGGGGACAGGTAGATAGGAGAGGTAGAATGGAGAGGAGAGATGGAGAGGAGAGGAGAGGAAGAATGCAGAGGAGAAGAGAGGTAGAATGGAGAGGAGTGGAGAGGTGGAGCGGAGAGGTAGAATGAGAGGAGAGGAGAGGTAAAATGGAGAGAAGAGGAGCGGTAGAATGGAGAGAAGAGGAGAGGTGGAGAGGAGAGATTTAATGAGAGGAGGGTTAGAAGGAGAGGAGAGGTAGAATGCAGAGGAGAGGTAGAATGGAGAGGAGAGGTAGATTGAAGAGGAGAGGAAGAATGAAGAGGAGAGGTAGAGGAGAGGAGGAGATGAGAGGTAGAATGGAGAGGAGAGGTAGAATGAGAGGAGAGGTAGAATGGAGAGGAGAGGTAGAATGGGAGGAGAGGTAGAATGGGAGGAGAGGTAAAATGGAGAGGAGAGGTAGAATGAGAGGAGAGGTAGAATGAGAGGAGAGGTAGAATGGAGAGGAGTGATGGAGGGGACAGGTAGATTGGAGAGGAGAGGTAGAATGGAGAGGAGAGGTAGAATGGAGAGGAGAGGTAGAATGAGAGGAGAGGTAGAATGAGAGGAGTGATGGAAGGAACAGGTAGATTGGAGAGGAGAGGTAGAATGGAGAGGAGAGGTAGAATGGAGAGGAGAGGTAGAATGAGAGGAGAGGTAGAATGAGAGGAGAGGTAGAATGGAGAGGAGAGGTAGAATGGAGAGGAGAGATGGAGGGGACAGGTAGATTGGAGAGGAGAGGTAGAATGGAGAGGAGAGGTAGAATGGAGAGGAGAGGTAGAATGGAGAGGAGAGGTAGAATGGAGAGGAGAGGTAGAATGAGAGGAGAGGTAGAATGAGAGGAGAGATGGAGGGGACAGGTAGATTGGAGAGGAGAGGTAGAATGGAGAGGAGAGATGGAGAGGAGAGGAGAGGAAGAATGCAGAGGAGAAGAGAGGTTGAATGGAGAGGAGAGGAGAGGTAAAATGGAGAGAAGAGGAGCGGTAGAATGGAGAGAAGAGGAGAGGTGGAGAGGAGAGATTTAATGAGAGGAGGGTTAGAAGGAGAGGAGAGGTAGAATGCAGAGGAAGGAGGTAGAATGCAGAGGAGAGTATAGGTAGAATGCAGAGGAGAGGATAAGTAGAATGAGAGGAGGTAGAATGGAGAGGAGAGGTAGTTTGGAGAGGAGAAGCAGATTGAAGAGGAGAGGAGTGGTGGAATGAAGAGGAGAGGAGAGGAGAGGTAGAATGGAGAGAAGAGGAGCGGTAGAATGGAGAGAAGAGGAGAGATGGAGAGGAGAGATTTAATGAGAGGAGAGGTAGAAGGAGAGGAGAGGTAGAATGGAACGACACAAAAGGATCCCAAGAGGGCTTGAGATAAAAAGTAAGGAATAAGTGGGATGGAGGAAAGGACAAACAAAGGAGGAGTTTTGGTCCAAAGAGAGGTAAGGAGTTGTAGGTAAAGAGAGAGGATTTGAGTATACAATTGAAGTCAGAAGTTTACATTCACCTTAGCCAAATACATTTAAACTCAGTTTTTCACAATTCCTGACACTTAAAACCTCTTAGGGATCCCTAGTGATCTCTTCCCGCTCGAATCCCGTTAACGGGATTGATTTGACAACATCCAGTGAAATTGCAGAGCGCCAAATTCAAAAACAGAAATACTCATAATACAACTTCATAGAACATACAATCGTTATAAAATCCAAATAAAGCTTAACTTCTTGTTAATCCAGCCGCCGTGTCAGATTTCAAAAAGGCTTTAAGGCGAAAGCACACCATGCAATTATCTGAGGACAGCCCCCCCCCCCCCCCCCCGCATACAATCACATGAAAATCAGATTTCAACCAGGCAGGTGTGCGACAAAAGTCAGAAATAGCGATATAATTAATGCCTTTCCTTTGAAGATCTTCTTCTGTTGGCACTCCAAAATGTCCTAGAAACATCACAAATGGTCCTTTTGTTCGATAATGTCCTTCTTTATGTCCCAAAAAATGTCCATTTATTTGGCGCGTTTGATTCAGAAATACACCGGTTTCAACTCGCCCAACATGCCTACAAAGTATCTAATAAGTTACCTGTAAACTTGGTCCAAACATTTCAAACAACGTTCCTAATCCAACCTTAGGTACCCTAAAACATAAATAATCAATCAAATTTAAGACGGGATAAACTGTGTTCAATACCGGATAAAAAAACAATGTGAGTCTGTAACGTCTGTGGTGGAAGAAGGTGAGGACCAAAGCGTAGCTTTTTTATTTTTAATAAAATAACTGAACACTGAACAAAACAACAAACGACAAACGAACAGTCCCGTAAAGTGAATGAAAAAAAACACTAAACAGGAAATAAACACCCACAACTCAAAAGTGAAACCAGGCTACCTAAGTATGATTCTCAATCAGGGACAACGATTGACAGCTGCCTCTGATGGAGAACCATATCAGGTCGAACACAGAAAATCCCAAATTATAGAAAAAAAGAACATAGACAACCCACCCAACTCACGCCCTGACTAAAACAAAGACGTAACAAAAGAACTAAGGTCAGAACGTGACACCATCTGAGTGACACATGGAAAGAACAGGACTACTTCTTAATTTCTCAAAAGAAAAACATCAACCAATTTCTAAAGACTGTTGACATCTAGAGGAAGCCATAGGAAATTCAACCAGGCTCCTCATAAATAGGGGTTCCCAAAGAAATCGAAAACACAATGACCTAAAAAAAAAAATCATGGATGGTTTGTCCTCTGGGTTTTGCCTGCCAAATCAGTGCTGTTATACTCACAGACATTATTTTAACAGTTTTAGAAACTTCAGAGTGTTGTCTACCCAAATCTACCAATTATATTATATGCATATCCTAGCTTCTGGGCCTGAGTAACAGGCAGTTTTCTTTGGGCACATGTTTCATCCAGATGTCAAAATAGTAAATAGTTTATTCATAGTAAAAATTCCATGTCTTAGGTCAGTTAGTATCACTTTATTTTAAGAATGTTAAATGTCAGAACAATAGTAGAGATAATTGTTTATTTCAGCTTTTATTTATTTCATCACATTCCCAGTGGGTCAGAAGTTTACATACACTCAATTAGTATTTGGTAGCATTACCTTTAAATTGTTTAACTTGGGTAAAATGTTTCAGGTATCCTTCTACAACCTTCTCACAATAAGTTGGGTGAATTTTGGCCCATTCCTCCTGACAGAGCTGGTGTAACTGAGTCAGGTTTGTAGGACCTCCTTGCTCGCACACACTTTTTCAGTTCTGCCCACAAATTGTCTATAGGATTGAGGTCAGGGCTTTGTGATGGCCACTCCAATGCCTTGACTTTGTTGTCCTTAAGCCATTTTGCCACAACTTTGGAAGTATGCTTGGGGTCATAGTCCATTTGGAAGACCCATTTGCGATCAAGCATTAGCTTCCTGACTGATGTCTTGATATGTTGCTTCAATATATCCACATCATTCTCCTGCCTCAAGATGCCATCTATTTTGGAAGTGCACCAGTCCCTCTTGCAGCAAAGCACCCACACAACATGATGCTGCCACCCCTGTGCTTCACGGTTGGGATGGTGTTCTTCGGCTCACAAGCATCCCCCTTTATCCTCCAAACATAACAATGGTCATTATTGCCAAACAGTTCTATTTTTGTTTCATCAGACCAGAGGACATTTCTCTAAAAATTACGGTCTTTGTCCCCATGTGCAGTTGCAAACCGTAGTCTGGCTTTTATATGGCGGTTTTGGAGCAGTGTCTTCTTCCTTGTGGAATGGCCTTTCAGGTTAAGTCAAACTCATTTTACTGTGGATATAGATAATTTTGTATTTGTATTTTGGTTTCCTCCAGCATCTTCACAGGCCTTGTTGTTGTTCTGGGATTGATTTGCACGTTTCACACCAAAGTACATTCATCTCTAGGAGATAGAACGCGTCTCCTTCCTGAGCGGTATTACGGTTGCGTGGTCCCATGGTGTTTATACTTACGTATTGTTGTTTGTACAGATGAATGTGGTACCTTCAGGTGTTTGGAAATTGCTCCCAGGGATGAACCAGACTTGTGGAGGTATACAATTTTTTTCTGAGGTCTTGGCTGATTTCTTTTGATTTTCCCATAATGTCAAGCAAAGAGGCACTGAAGTTGAAGGTAGGCCTTGAAATACATCCACAGGTACACCTCCAATTGACTCAAATTATGTCAATTAGCCTATCATAAGCTTCTAAAGCCATGACATAATTTTCTGGAATTTTCCAAGCTGTTTAAAGGCACAGTCAACATAGTGTATGTAAACCTCTGACCCTCTGGAATTGTGATACAGTGAGTTATAAGTGTAATAATCTGTTATTAAACAATTGTTGTAAAAATTACAATGCACATGCAATTACATGCACAAAGTAGATGTCCTAACTGACTTGCCAAAACTATAGTTTGCGAACAAGACATTTGTGGAGTGGATGAAAAACAAGTTTTAATGACTTCAACCAAAGTGTATGCAAACTTCCGACTTCAACTGTATATAGCCATGTTGCTACCTGGTGCCCCTGCACATTGACTCGGTACTGGTACCCCCTGTATATAGCCATGTTACTACCTGGTACCACTGCACATTGAGTAGGTAAAAAGCAAGGAGAGTTGTTGGACCCATCTGTAGAGAAGGTTGATCCTTCATCCTCCTTCACCGTTGCTGTGTTGTCTGATCGTATTAGGACTTGTTTGTGTTTTAGAACCGTGCAGAAAGTGAACTGTCTGAAGTTCTAGCTCTTTCCGTGACTGTAACTCATCTGTGGCCCTGAGGTCATCCTTCAGGGTTTCATCTGGAGAGAGCATCAGCTCTGCTATGCATTCATCCACCAGCCCATGTTGTTTTGCATCGCGCAAGGCAGATAGCGTCCTACTATCCTATAGCTGTGGTGGAGGCGATAGCCCGCGGATCAGTCCAGCATCTCTGAAGCTCTGTGAGAATAGCCAGTGAAGGTTGAATGGTGTAGCCACTGGGACCTTTTGTAAAGAACGGGTATAGTAGGTATATAGTAGGGGCATTTAGCCAAACTAAGGCCACACGTAGGACAGCGCGTAGTGAGGCAGAGCTTTCTTCTGACTCGGTTTGATCAGAGCCTCGGAATGACTCCTCTGACCCGTGTTTAGAGGACAACGGCGGATGCTGGTAAATTATCTGTTAATTAACGCCAGGCCATCAGCCCTGGCTAGCCGTGTTTCCCTCAACTTCACAGGCAGGAAGGACTTCTTAGGGATAGGGGGCAGTATTCTGAAGTTTGGATGACCGAGGTGCCCAAAGTAAACCGCCTGTTACTCAGACCCAGAAGATAGGATATGCATATAATTGGTAGTATTGGATAGAAAACACTCTAAAGTTTCTAACACTGTTAAAAAATGTCTGTGAATATAACAGAACTGATATGGCAGGCAAAAACCCGAGGAGAATCGACCCAGAGATTATTTATTTTTTTAGGTTACCACTCATTGGAACGGCTGTCTTTGGGCAAATCAACCTCCCAGATTGCAGTTCCTAGGGCTTCCGTTAGATGTCAACAGTCTTTAGAACGAGGTTCAGGCTTGTTTTTTGAAAAATGTATCTAGGTGGCTCTCATTTTGACTAGTATTGTGGTGCGCGGGGATGAGGGCACGCACTTCATTATTTATCTCCGGTAATGAACATATTATTCTCTGTCTTAAAATTTATAGTTTATTTACATATTAGAATACCTGAGGATTGATTAGAAACGTTGTTTGACTTGTTTGGATGAAGTTTATTGGTAACTTTTGGGATTCCTTTGTCTGCATTTTGAACGAGGGAAACCAGTGGATTACTGAATCAAGTGCGCCAACTAAACTAGACTTTTTTGGGATATAAAGAAGAACTTTATCGAACAAAACAACCATTTGTTATGTAGCTGGGACCCTTGGGATTGCAAACAGAGGAAGATCTTCAAATTTACTATATTGCTATTTCTGACTTTCTGCCTCTGCTTGTTTGGAATATGTTTACATTTGTTTGTATTTATTTCACCTTTAGAAGGAGAAGGAGAAATGGGGAAGTCTTAGGCGAGTAGCTGTGGGGGGTACAGTACTGTTGACCGGGGTAGGGGTAGCCAGGTGGAAAGCATGGCCAGCCGTAGAAAAATGCTTTTTGAAATCCTCAATTATAGTGGAATTATCGGTGGTGACAGAGCTTCCTATCCTCAGTGCAGTGGGACATAGCGTGCTAGCAATACCAGGGAAGAGGGATGTAGCGTGCTAACAATACCAAGGAAGAGGGATGTAGCGTGCTAACAATACCAGGGAAGAGGGATGTCGCGTGCTAGCAATACCAGGGAAGAGGGATGTAGCATGCTAACAATACCAAGGAAGAGGGATGTAGCGTGCTAACAATAGCAGGGAAGAGGGATGTAGCGTGCTAACAATAGCAGGGGAGAGGGATGTAGTGTGCTAGCAATACCAGGGAAGAGGGATTTAGCATGCTAACAATACCAAGGAAGAGGGATGTAGCGTGCTAACAATAGCAGGGAAGAGGGATGTAGCGTGCTAACAATAGCAGGGAAGAGGGATGTAGCGTGCTAACAATAGCAGGGAAGAGGGATGTAGCGTGCTAACATTAGCAGGGAAGAGGGTTGTAGCGTGCTAACAATACCAGGGAAGAGGGATGTAGCATGCTAACAATACCAAGGAAGAGGGTTGTAGTGTGCTAACAATAGCAGGGAAGAGAGATGCCTAGTGGGGCGGCAACCAAATCTCACACCTTAGCTGCTAGCTGGCTAGGCTAACAACCTTCCTAGATGCGGCTATCTAGGGAAGTGGCTCTTTCGAGTTGTAAATAGTCAAAGGACGACTCGTACTCGGTGGCCTCGAAAACGAGCACAACAGTGGAGGATATCTTGACAAGGTTAGCACTGGAGTAAGGTGGTGTCACGTTCTGACCTTTATTTCCTTTGTTTTGTATAGTGTGTTTCAGTGTTCAGTGTTTTCTTTATTAAATGTCATCATGAACACATACCACGCCGCATTTTGGTCCTCCGATCCTTCTAGCCTCTCCTCTTCAGATGAAGAGGAGGACGGCCGTGACAGAATAACCCACCAACCAAGGACCAAGCGGTGTGGTAACAGACGGCGACAGCAGCAGCAACAACAGCGGCCAGCATCGCAGGACTCCTGGACATGGGAGGAGATTTTGAACAGAGAGGGACCCTGGGCACAGGCTGGGGAATATCGCCGCCCCAAAGCAGAGCTGGAGGCAGCGAAAGCTGAGCGGCGGCGATATGAGGAGGCAGCGCGACAGGTACGAGAGGCAGCGAGGAGTGGGGCTAAGCCAGGTAGCAGACCTGAGCTCTTCAGATGAAGAGGAGGACGCCCGTGACAGGTGGCTAACACACACACACACACACACACACACACACACACACACACACACTAGCAGGTGGGCTAAGTCAGCACAAGACAAGGAAGCCTGATATCCTCAGATAAAAGGGATAGGTAGGGGAGAGTTGTCACACAGGCTTGGAGGGTGAATTTCACGCTCTGACCCACAGGCTGTTAGTGACAGACTGACAGTACACACAACTCACGCAGAGTTTAGTTTACCCTGCCGGGACCTGAGGAGATGCGATCCGAAAAATGGGAGCAGCGAAGCAGGCCGTAAGGCTTTGGTTCTGAAGTTATCCTTCTGTGTCAAACAAAATCACTGTTGGATTACATTCCATTGTATTTGTGCAAACTAATATTTAAACGTTATTCTTATTCCCCTGATACATACATATAGTGAGTGAGTGAGTGAGTGAGTGAGTGAGTGAGTGAGTGAGTGAGTGAGTGAGTGAGTGAGTGAGTGAGTGAAAATAAAAGTGACTAATAATGGAACCACCCAAACTAACTAACATTGTAAATTCCTCCTTCATTAACTCCTATTAATTAGTGCAAAGTGAAGCAGGTAATTATTTACCTTTTCCCTATTGGAGAGTATTATATCGGTTCCCAATGAATTATAACATTAAATTAACCTACAGGTCCTCTTCTCTCTCTCTGACCTCTCTCTCTCTGACCTCCCTCTCTCTGACCTCTCTCTCTCTCTCTCTCTCTCGGACCTCCCTCTCTGACTTCTCTCTCTCCGACCTCTCTCTCTCGCTCTGACCTCTCTGTCTCTCTCTCTCTGACCTCTCCCTCTCTGATCTCTCTCTCTCTCTCTGATCTCTCTCTCTCTCTCTGACATCTCTGTCTGACCTCTCTCTCTCTGATCCCTCTCCCTCTCTCTCTCTCTCTCTCTCGCTCCCCCCTCTCCGACCTCTCCCTCTCTGAAATCTCTCTAACCTCTCTCTCTCTGATCTCTCTCTCTCTCTGATCTCTCTCTCTTTGCCGATCTGTGTAATCTGAGGGAAATATGTGTCTCTAATATGGTCATACATTCTGCAGGAAGTTAGGAAGTGCAGCTCAGTTTCCATCTCATTTTGAGGGCAGTGTCTTCTCTTGAGAGACAGGTCTGCCTACGGCGGCCTTTCTAAAATAGCAAGGCTATTCTCACTGAGTCTGTACATAGTCAAAGCTTTCCTTAAGTTTGGGTCAGTCACAGTTGGGTACACAGTTGGGGTTTCAGTAACTGTCTGTTAGGTGGCCGTAAAATTTCCATAAATTTCCATTATTAAAGTGAGCTGGAGTTGAGTCAGTATGTTGGCAGCAGCCACTCAATGTTAGTGGAGGCTGTTTAACAGTCTGATGGCCTTGAGATAGAAGCTGTTTTTCAGTCTCTCGGTCCCTGCTTTGATGCACCTGTACTGACCTCGCCTTCTGGATGATAGCGGGGTGAACAGGCAGTGGCTAAGGGTGGTTGTTGTCCTTGATGATCTTTATGGCCTTCCTGTGACATCGGGTGGTGTAGGTGTCCTGGAGGGCAGGTAGTTTGCCCCCGGTGATGCGTTGTGCAGACCTTACTACCCTCTGGAGGGCTTTACGGTTGTGGGCGGAGCAGTTGCCGTACCAGGCGGTGATACAGCCCGACAGGATGCTCTCGATTGTGCATCTGTCAAATGTTGTGAGTGCTTTTGGTGACAAGACAAATTTCTTCAGCCTCCTGAGGTTGAAGAGGCGCTGCTGCGCCTTCTTCACTATGCTTTCTGTGTGGGTGGACCAATTCAGTTTGTCCGTGATGTGTACGCTGAGGAACTTAAAACGTACTACCCTCTCCACTACTGTCCCGTCGATGTGGATAGGGGGGTGCTCCCTCTGCTGTTTCCTGAAGTCCACAAGCATCTCCTTTGTTTTGTTGACGTTGAGTGTGAGGTTATTTTCCTGACACCACACTCCGAGGGCCATCACCTCCTCCCTGTAGGCCGTCCCGTCGTTGTTGGTAATCAAGCCTACCACTGCAGTGTCGCAAACTTGATGATTGAGTCGCAGGCGTGCATGGCCACGCAGTCATGGGTGAACAGGGAGTACAGGAGAGGGCTCAGAACGCACCCTTGTGGGGCCCCAGTGTTGAGGATCAGCGGGGTGGAGATGTTGTTACCTACCCTCACCACCTGGGGGCGGCCCGTCAGGAAGTCCAGTACCCAGTTGCACAGGTCGGGGTCGAGACCCAGGATCTCGAGCTTGATGACGAGCTTGGAGGGCACTATGGTGTTAAATGCCGAGCTGTAGTCGATGAACAGCATTCTCACATAGGTATTCCTCTTGTCCAGATGGGTTAGGGCAGTGTGCAGTGTGATTGCGATTGCATCGTCTGTGGACCTATTGGGGCGGTAAGCAAATTGGAGTGGGTCTAGGGTGTCAGGTAGGGTGGCGGTGATATGGTCCTTGACTAGTCTCTCAAAGCACTTCATGATGACGGAAGTGAGTGCTACGGGGCAGTAGTCATGTAGCTCAGTTACCTTAGCTTTCTTGGGAACAGGAACAATGGTGGTCCTCTTCAAGCATGTGGGAACAGCAGACTGTGGTAAGGATTGATTGAATATGTCCGTAAACACACCAGCCAGCTGGTCTGCGAATTCCCTGAGGATGCGGCTGGGGATGCCGTCTGGGCCTGCAGCCATGCGAGGGTGAAGGAAAGTTTGCAGGTTTTGGTAGCGGGCCGTGTCAGTGGCACTGTATTGTCCCCAAAGTGGGCAAAAAAGTTATTTAGTCTGTCTGGGAGCAAGACATCCTGGTCCACGACGGGGCTGGTTTTCTTTTTGTAATCCGTGATTGACTGTAGACCCTGCCACATACCTCTTGTGTCTGAGCCGTTGAATTGCGACTCTACTTTGTCTCTATACTGACGCTTAGCTTGTTTAATTGCCTTGCGGATGGAATAGCTACACTGTTTGTATTCGGTCATGTTTCCGGTCAACTTGCCCTGGTTAAAAGCAATGGTTCGCGCTTTCAGTTTCGCACGAATGCTGCCATCAATCCACTGTTTCTGGTTTAGGAATGTTTTAATCGTTGCTGTGGGTATAACATGGTCAATGCACTTTCGAATGAACTCGCTCACCGAATCTGCGTATTCGTCAATGTTGTTGTTGGACGCAATGCGGAACATAACCCAATCCACGTGATAGAAGCAGTCTTGAAGCGTGGAATCAGATTGGTCGGACCAGCGTTGAACAGACCTGAGCGCGGGAGCTTCTTCTTTTAGTCTCTGTCTGTAGGATGGAAGCAACAAAATGGAGTCATGGTCAGCTTTTCCGAAAGGAGGGCGGGGGAGGGCCTTATATGCGTCGCTGATATTAGAATAACAGTGATCCAGGGTTTTACCAGCCCTGGTTGCGCAATCGATATGCTGATAGAATTTAGGGAGTCTTGTTTTCAGATTAGCCTTGTTAAAATCACCAGCTACAATGAATGCAGCCTCAGGATATGTGGTTTCCAGTTTACATACAGTCAAATATAGTTCGTTCAGGGCCATCGATGTGTCTGCTTGGGGGGGAATATATATGGCTGTGATTATAATCTAAGAGAATTCCCTTGGTAGAAAATGCGGTCGACATTTGATTGTGAGGAATTCTAAATCAGGTGAACAGAAGGACTTGAGTTCCTGTATGTTGTTGTGACCACACCACGTCTCGTTAATCATAAAGCATACGCCCCCGCCCCTCTTCTTACCAGAAAGATGTTTGTTTCTGTTGGCGCGATGCGTGGAGAAACCAGCTGGCTGCACCGACTCCGTTAGCGTCTCTCGGGTGAGCCATGTTTCCGTGAAGCAAAGAACATTACAGTCTCTGATGTCTCTCTGGAATCCTACCCTTGCTCGTATTTCATCAACCTTGTTGCAAAAGACTGGACATTGGCGAGTAGTATGCTAGGGAGTGGTGAGCGATGTGCCCGTCTCCGGAGCCTGACCAGAAGACCGCTTTGTTTGCCCCTTTTACGACGACGTTGTTTTGGGTCTCCGGCTGGGATCCATTCCGTTGTCCTGGGTGGAAGGCAGAACACAGGATCCGCTTCGGGAAAGTCATATTCCTGATCGTAATGATGGTGAGTTGACGTTGCTCTCATATTCAGTAGTTCCTACGACTGTATGTAATGAAACCTAAGATGACCTGGGGTACCAATGTAAGATATAACACGTAAAAATTAAAAAAAAACTGCATAGTTTCCTAGGAACGCGAAGAGAGGCGGCCATCTCTGTCGGCGCCGGCAGTAACTCTGTTAGGTGGCTGTAACTGTCTGTTACTGTCTGTAACTGTCTGTTAGGTGGCAGTAACTGTCTGTTAGGTGGCAGTAACTGTCTGTTAGGTGGCAGTAACTGTCTGTAACTGTCTGTTAGGTGGCTGTAACTGTCTGTTAGGTGGCAGTAACTGTCTGTAACTGTCTGTTAGGTGGCAGTAACTGTCTGTAACTGTCTGTTAGGTGGCAGTAACTGTCTGTTAGGTGGCAGTAACTGTCTGTTAGGTGGCAGTAACTGTCTGTAACTGTCTGTTAGGTGGCAGTAACTGTCTGTTAGGTGGCAGTAACTGTCTGTAACTGTCTGTTAGGTGGCAGTAACTGTCTGTTAGGTGGCAGTAACTGTCTGTTAGGTGGCAGTAACTGTCTGTTAGGTGGCAGTAACTGTCTGTAACTGTCTGTTAGGTGGCAGTAACTGTCTGTTAGGTGGCAGTAACTGTCTGTTACTGTCTGTTAGGTGGCAGTAACTGTATGTTAGGTGGCTGTAACTGTCTGTTAGGTGGCAGTACCTGTCTGTAACTGTCTGTTAGATGGCAGTTGCCAACTAACAGACAGTTACTGCAACCGAATAGACAGTTACTGTCATTTAACAGAAATTGCTGCCACCTAACATACAGTTACTGCCACCTAACAGACAGTTAGACAGTAACAGACAGTAACAGACAGTTACAGACAGTTACTGCCACCTAACAGACAGTAACAGACAGTAACAGACAGCAACAGACAGTTAGAGACAGTTACTGCCACCTAACAAACAGTTACTGCCATCTAACATACAGTAACAGACAGTAACAGACAGTAACAGACAGTAACAGACAGTTAGAGACAGTTACTGTCATCTAACAGACAGTTACAGACAGTTACTGCCATCTAACATACAGTAACAGACAGTAACAGACAGTAACAGACAGCAACAGACAGTTAGAGACAGTTACTGCCACCTAACAAACAGTTACTGCCATCTAACATACAGTAACAGACAGTAACAGACAGTAACAGACAGTAACAGACAGTTAGAGACAGTTACTGCCATCTAACATACAGTAACAGACAGTAACAGACAGTAACAGACAGTAACAGACAGTTAGAGACAGTTACTGTCATCTAACAGACAGTAACAGACAGTAACAGACAGTAACAAACAGTTAGAGACAGTTACTGCCATCTAACAGACAGTAACAGACAGTAACAGACAGTTAGAGACAGTTACTGCCATCTAACAGACAGTTACAGACAGTTACTACCATCTAACAGACAGTGGCCAGATTGCACCTCATCTCTTCTTAGTTTACATGTTTGATCTATGGGATCTGACTCCTGCGTCAGTCTCTACAGTAACACATTTGGCCATTATCTAAATGCACAAACCCTGTATTTAGAATTATATTAAATGTAATCATAGGTCATAAATACAAACACATTTTGAAGTCATTCTGGATTTTGTTTTTAATAGATTTTATGAATGATCGTTAACAGCACAGTTTTAATCAGCTACAAAACAGAACACCTACAGTAAATAATATAATATATATATATATATAATATATATAATATATAGCATTATGCACGTCAAACATCGTTTGATCTGTCAGATCGACATGAAGTAAGTCTTTAGAAAGGGTATCACCTATTCTGCGATGCACATTTTGTGGATTAATGAGGATGAGGGATACTTGTGTTTTCTATTCCTTGACATCGACAGTAAAGGCTTGTTACAAACCAGCCAAGTCATTAGCAGTCGCAGGTCATGTTTTGTCGATGTAATTCATCGCTGTTTTGTTTCACAAAGTCCTTTTTGTGCCGCATCTGAGGTCGAGGGAGCTGCGGCCCGGGGAGTTTAAACCGAACAGCTGTTAGCTACTTTACTCCAGTTTCATCTCTGAAGTGACCTTTAACCTTTAACCAGGTGAATACGCAAAGAAAATAGGATTTAGTCAGGAGAGTTGGCAGCTTGCCGTTTATATTGTCCTCATATTACAGTAGACTTCAACACCTCAAACTGTCAACAACAACAACAAAAATACGTAAATTGCTAGTGGGTCTTTCCAATGTGAATTTGAGCTGAATGTGCGACTAACTGCTTGACGGTCATAGGTTGATAGGTTTTACTTCGCTGTTAATTTACAAACGAAAATATAATGACAAGTATTTATAGACTAATTTCTTTGACAAAATGTTTTGGGGAATTTCAATAATGCAATTATATGTTGTATTACTTAGTATATTATACCATATTAATATTTTATTACTAATATATTATTATTAAATATATGTAATATGAATAATATTAATGAACAAATTAAATATTTAATAACCATAGTTATAATTTAGTGAATAAATAATTTCCTATATAGTTTCCTTCCTATATTGTTTGCAACTTTTAATTTTTTATTAGGTGTTTATGAAGATGTTAAAACTATTTCATAATTTGATCCTTATATTTGACTCATCTTTTAAATGTTATTTAAATTAATAAACCATTGAATAATGCTAACGTTTATTATGTAGACGTGATCTACGTACAGGAAACGATCCCTATAAATTATGTCCGTTTGGCTATACCACTGACTGGTCCTGTTCTAACGGACTACCTCCATTCACTGTTTGGCTATACCACTGACTGGTCCTGTTCTAATGGACTACCTCCATTCATTGTTTGGCTATACCACTGACTGGTCCTGTTCTAACGGACTACCTCCATTCACTGTTTGGCTATACCACTGACTGGTCCTGTTCTAACGGACTACCTCCATTCACTGTTTGGCTATACCACTGACTGGTCCTGTTCTAACGGACTACCTCCATTCACTGTTTGGCTATACCACTGACTGGTCCTGTTCTAACGGACTACCTCCATTCACTGTTTGGCTATACCACTGACTGGTCCTGTTCTAACGGACTACCTCCATTCACTGTTTGGCTATACCACTGACTGGTCCTGTTCTAATGGACTACCTCCATTCACTATTTGGCTATACCACTGACTGGTCCTGTTCTAACGGACTACCTCCATTCCCCGTGACACAGCATCTTTTAGCGAACAGAGACATTCGAATAGTCATAGACCGACGCAATTGACCTACTGTAATGTCAGGCCAGTATTGTTGTGCTGGTCTATTCTGGCCTATTGTAATTTCAGGCCAGTATTGTTGTGCTGGTCTATTCTGGCCTATTGTAATGTCAGGCCAGTACTGTTGTGCTGGTCTATTCTGGTCTATTGTAATTTCAGGCCAGTATTGTTGTGCTGGTCTATTCTGGTCTATTGTAATTTCAGGCCAGTATTGTTGTGCTGGTCTATTCTGGCCTACTGTAATTTCAGGCCAGTATTGTTGTGCTAGTCTATTGTAATGTCAGAGGCTAGTGACCCACAAGTGCCGTGTCAGAACGATTAGCATAGCAGCATCTCCCCTCAATGCCCCTTAGGGTCATTCCACCAATTCGGTGGCTTTTGAGAAATGTAACCCCTGTTTTTAAAAAAAATACATCTGATTTCACCTAATTATAACGTCCTGTCATAGAATGTTCAACAAGGAGTGTCAATTGAATGGAAAGAAAAAAATTTAGAAAAAAATCTGAAATTGTTAAAAGGTCCAGCCTGTCTATCTATAGGTAACTAGCCTGTCTATCTATAGGTAACTAGCCTGTCTATCTATAAGTAACTAGCCTGTCTATCTATAGGTAACTAGCCTGTCTATCTATAGGTAACTAGCCTGTCTATCTATAGGTAACTAGCCTGTCTATCTATAGGTAACTAGCCTGTCTATCTATAGGTAACTAGCCTGTCTATCTATAGGTAACTAGCCTGTCTATCTATAGGTAACTAGCCTGTCTATCTATAGGTAACTAGCCTGTCTATCTATAGCTAACTAGCCTGTCTATCTATAGGTAACTAGCCTGTCTATCTATAGGTAACAGGGTTGATGTGTTATTCTAGCCTGTCTATCTATGGGTAACAGGGTTGATGTGTTATTCTAGCCTGTCTATCTATAGGTAACAGGGTTGATGTGTTATTCTAGCCTGTCTATCTATAGGTAACAGGGTTGATGTGTTATTCTAGCCTGTCTATCTATAGGTAACAGGGTTGATGTGTTATTCTAGCCTGTCTATCTATAGGTAACAGGGTTGATGTGTTATTCTAGCCTGTCTATCTATAGGTAACAGGGTTGATGTGTTATTCTAGCCTGTCTATCTATAGGTAACAGGGTTGATGTGTTATTCTAGCCTGTCTATCTATAGGTAACAGGGTTGATGTGTTATTCTAGCCTGTCTATCTATAGGTAACAGGGTTGATGTGTTATTCTAGCCTGTCTATCTATAGGTAACAGGGTTGATGTGTTATTCTAGCCTGTCTATCTATAGGTAACAGGGTTGATGTGTTATTCTAGCCTGTCTATCTAAGGGTACCAGGGTTGATGTGTTATTCTAGCCTGTCTATCTATAGGTAACAGGGTTGATGTGTTATTCTAGCCTGTCTATCTAAGCTTAACAGGGTTGATGTGTTATTCTAGCCTGTCTATCTATAGGTAACAGGGTTGATGTGTTTTTCTAGCCTGTCTATCTATAGGTAACAGGGTTGATGTGTTATTCTAGCCTGTCTATCTATAGGTAACAGGGTTGATGTGTTATTCTAGCCTGTCTATCTAAGCTTAACAGGGTTGATGTGTTATTCTAGCCTGTCTATCTATATGTAACAGGGTTGATGTGTTATTCTAGCCTGTCTATCTATAGGTAACAAGGTTGATGTGTTATTCTAGCCTGTCTATCTATAGGTAACAGGGTTGATGTGTTATTCTAGCCTGTCTATCTAAGCTTAACAGG
This sequence comes from Oncorhynchus mykiss, assembly GCF_057628025.1. Taxonomy (NCBI): domain Eukaryota; kingdom Metazoa; phylum Chordata; class Actinopteri; order Salmoniformes; family Salmonidae; genus Oncorhynchus; species Oncorhynchus mykiss. The sequence goes on along the minus strand of NC_143033.1, from coordinate 7,652,031 downwards.
GTTGATGTGTTATTCTAGCCTGTCTATCTATAGGTAACAGGGTTGATGTGTTTTTCTAGCCTGTCTATCTATAGGTAACAGGGTTGATGTGTTATTCTAGCCTGTCTATCTATAGGTAACAGGGTTGATGTGTTATTCTAGCCTGTCTATCTATAGGTAACAGGGTTGATGTGTTATTCTAGCCTGTCTATCTATAGGTAACAGGGTTGATGTGTTATTCTAGCCTGTCTATCTATAGGTAACAGGGTTGATGTGTTATTCTAGCCTGTCTATCTATAGGTAACAGGGTTGATGTGTTATTCTAGCCTGTCTATCTATAGGTAACAGGGTTGATGTGTTATTCTAGCCTGTCTATCTATAGGTAACAGGGTTGATGTGTTATTCTAGCCTGTCTATCTATAGGTAACAGGGTTGATGTGTTATTCTAGCCTGTCTATCTATAGGTAACAGGGTTGATGTGTTATTCTAGCCTGTCTATCTATAGGTAACAGGGTTGATGTGTTATTCTAGCCTGTCTATCTATAGGTAACAGGGTTGATGTGTTATTCTAGCCTGTCTATCTATAGGTAACAGGGTTGATGTGTTATTCTAGCCTGTCTATCTATAGGTAACAGGGTTGATGTGTTATTCTAGCCTGTCTATCTATAGGTAACAGGGTTGATGTGTTATTCTAGCCTGTCTATCTAAGCTTAACAGGGTTGATGTGTTATTCTAGCCTGTCTATCTATAGGTAACAGGGTTGATGTGTTTTTCTAGCCTGTCTATCTATAGGTAACAGGGTTGATGTGTTATTCTAGCCTGTCTATCTAAGCTTAACAGGGTTGATGTGTTATTCTAGCCTGTCTATATATAGGTAACAGGGTTGATGTGTTATTCTAGCCTGTCTATCTATAGGTAACAAGGTTGATGTGTTATTCTAGCCTGTCTATCTATAGGTAACAGGGTTGATGTGTTATTCTAGCCTGTCTATCTATAGGTAACAGGGTTGATGTGTTATTCTAGCCTGTCTATCTATAGGTAACAGGGTTGATGTGTTTTTCTAGCCTGTCTATCTATAGGTAACAGGGTTGATGTGTTATTCTAGCCTGTCTATCTATAGGTAACAGGGTTGATGTGTTATTCTAGCCTGTCTATCTAAGCTTAACAGGGTTGATGTGTTATTCTAGCCTGTCTATCTATAGGTAACAGGGTTGATGTGTTATTCTAGCCTGTCTATCTATAGGTAACAGGGTTGATGTGTTATTCTAGCCTGTCTATCTATAGGTAACAGGGTTGATGTGTTTTTCTAGCCTGTCTATCTATAGGTAACAGGGTTGATGTGTTATTCTAGCCTGTCTATCTAAGCTTAACAGGGTTGATGTGTTATTCTAGCCTGTCTATCTATAGGTAACAGGGTTGATGTGTTATTCTAGCCTGTCTATCTATAGGTAACAAGGTTGATGTGTTATTCTAGCCTGTCTATCTATAGGTAACAGGGTTGATGTGTTATTCTAGCCTGTCTATCTATAGGTAACAGGGTTGATGTGTTATTCTAGCCTGTCTATCTATAGGTAACAGGGTTGATGTGTTTTTCTAGCCTGTCTATCTATAGGTAACAGGGTTGATGTGTTATTCTAGCCTGTCTATCTATAGGTAACAGGGTTGATGTGTTATTCTAGCCTGTCTATCTAAGCTTAACAGGGTTGATGTGTTATTCTAGCCTGTCTATCTATAGGTAACAGGGTTGATGTGTTATTCTAGCCTGTCTATCTATAGGTAACAGGGTTGATGTGTTATTCTAGCCTGTCTATCTATAGGTAACAGGGTTGATGTGTTATTCTAGCCTGTCTATCTATAGGTAACAGGGTTGATGTGTTATTCTAGCCTGTCTATCTATAGGTAACAGGGTTGATGTGTTATTCTAGCCTGTCTATCTATAGGTAACAGGGTTGATGTGTTATTCTAGCCTGTCTATCTATAGGTAACAGGGTTGATGTGTTATTCTAGCCTGTCTATCTATAGGTAACAGGGTTGATGTGTTATTCTAGCCTGTCTATCTAAGCTGAACAGGGTTGATGTGTTATTCTAGCCTGTCTATCTATGGGTAACAGGGCTGATGTGTTATTCTAGCCTGTCTATCTATAGGTAACAGGGTTGATGTGTTATTCTAGCATGTCTATCTATAGGTAACAGGGTTGATGTGTTATTCTAGCCTGTCTATCTATAGGTAACAGGGTTGATGTGTTATTCTAGCCTGTCTATCTATAGGTAACAGGGTTGATGTGTTATTCTAGCCTGTCTATCTATAGGTAACAGGGTTGATGTGTTATTCTAGCCTGTCTATCTATAGGTAACAGGGTTGATGTGTTATTCTAGCCTGTCTATCTATAGGTAACAGGGTTGATGTGTTATTCTAGCCTGTCTATCTAAGCTTAACAGGGTTGATGTGTTATTCTAGCCTGTCTATCTATAGGTAACAGGGTTGATGTGTTATTCTAGCCTGTCTATCTAAGCTTAACAGGGTTGATGTGTTATTCTCGACCCACTCAGTTTTCCACCACAAAACACCAGAAAATGAAATATAAATAAATGTGATTTCATTTGACTTGGTTTTACACTATGATTTGACTATTAGATCTTTAATGTTTCACCTTCTTAAAATGAGAGTTCAGTTCGCGTACCAGGGTTGTACTGTTAAATGAGGGACAGGCTTCAATGAATCACTAATCACATGACATAAAATCATCATCTTCAGAAATGACTTTGACTTTGTCAAAGCAACAAAATAACTAGGGCTTTGCCGTGATGGGGAATCTTTAATTAAGACATGTTGGGATTAAGTTAAAGTCTAGAAGTGACCCAAGGTTGACAGAGGGAAATGTCAAAATGCTGAATTTTGGCACTGTTGCAATTCTGATTAATTAAATTATCCACGTGGTCTATTAAAGGGCAATTCATATCATATAATTTTTTTTAAAATAAATAGCTTCTCATTTTTAGTTAATTGAGAAATCATAAAAAAACAAATGTAATTTTTCCATTGTTAAATTAGAATTTCAGTTGACTTCCCAAATTCACAGACTCCAAATTGAAATTGACACCAACGCTGTTCTCCATGCTCTCTATTCTACATGCATATACTGTACGGTGTACCCTTATGATTTTGTATGCAAGGTTTTTGTATAGTAGTTTCTGAAAATACAATTTAGAAGAATATGTTTATTAGCATTGCTTTAACAAAACAAAAATATCTTGCTTGATGGGAGAGAGAGAGAGAGAGAGAGAGAGAGAGAGAGAGGGGGGGGGGTGGGGAGAGAGAAAGAGATTGGAGAGAGAGAGAAAGAGAGAGGGAGAGAGAGCACTTTTGTGTCATCTGAGCCATCCATCCATCACTCCCCTCCCCCAGCTCCCCCCCAAGCAGCCAGTGCCTGGTCAGAGTTCAGGGGTTAGAGGTTAGGGGTCAGGAGTCAGCTGGTCAGTAGATGGGGATAGGAACCGTCACCCCTCACCTTTGGGAAGGTGATTTTCCAATAACTGGTCCTCCCCTATCTAACCCCTCTGGCTGCTCTGGCCTCTAAAAGAACCAATGGTGGTGTCTCAAATGACACCCTCTTCCCTATATAGAGCACTACTTTTAACCAGAGACCTATGGACCGTGGTCAAAAGCAGAATGACATCCCTGATCCAGAATGACATCCCTGATCCAGAATGACATCCCTGATCCAGAATGACATCCCTGATCCAGAACGACATCCCTGATCCAGAACGACATCCCTGATCCAGAACGACATCCCTGATCCAGAACGACATCCCTGATCCAGAATGACATCCCTGATCCAGAACGACATCCCTGATCCAGAACGACGTCCCTGATCCAGAACGACATCCCTGATCCAGAATGACATCCCTGATCCAGAATGACGTCCCTGATCCAGAATGACGTCCCTGATCCAGAACGACATCCCTGATCCAGAACGACATCCCTGATCCAGAACGACATCCCTGATCCAGAACGACATCCCTGATCCAGAACGACATCCCTGATCCAGAACGACATCCCTGATCCAGAACGACATCCCTGATCCAGAATGACATCCCTGATCCAGAACGACATCCCTGATCCAGAACGACATCCCTGATCCAGAACGACATCCCTGATCCAGAATGACATCCCTGATCCAGAACGACATCCCTGATCCAGAACGACATCCCTGATCCAGAACGACATCCCTGATCCAGAATGACATCCCTGATCCAGAACGACATCCCTGATCCAGAACGACGTCCCTGATCCAGAACGACATCCCTGATCCAGAATGACATCCCTGATCCAGAATGACGTCCCTGATCCAGAAAGACGTCCCTGATCCAGAACGACATCCCTGATCCAGAACGACATCCCTGATCCAGAACGACATCCCTGATCCAGAACGACATCCCTGATCCAGAACGACATCCCTGATCCAGAATGCGACATCCCTGATCCAGAATGCGACATCCCTGATCCAGAACGACATCCCTGATCCAGAACGACATCCCTGATCCAGAACGCGACATCCCTGATCCAGAACGACATCCCTGATCCAGAACGCGACATCCCTGATCCAGAACGACATCCCTGATCCAGAACGACATCCCTGATCCAGAATGCGACATCCCTGATCCAGAACGACATCCCTGATCCAGAACGACATCCCTGATCCAGAACGACATCCCTGATCCAGAATGCGACATCCCTGATCCAGAACGACATCCCTGATCCAGAACGACATCCCTGATCCAGAACGACATCCCTGATCCAGAACGACAGCAGCGGATTTACCTGGAGGTTCATGGTCAAATTATAGCATTTATTTTTTTTTTGTCACGCAGGAAACGACATCTATTTTTTGTATGTATTTGTCAGATTGAACTGCAAATTCTCATCCGATATTGCTGCCAGTGTTGTGTTGTCTGAGAAATTGATAAAGTTTCTCTCAAGACATTATTCATTGTTGTGGTCTCTCGGCGTCTCACTGCCTGTGTCTACGATGTCGTTATGATTTCTCCAACATCCAGCCAGAATACTTTACTTTATACAAACATATTAAATCTACATCGAGGAAACAAGATCATGAACCCACTTCCTTCCCTTTTAGCGGGCACATTTACTGTGACATGATAAGGACCGAAGGCTCTGAATGTGGTTAAAACGCTTGAGTGTGCTGCTGTATTAGATGTGGTGCTTGAGTCCCTAATGACACCCTGTTCCCTATATAGTGCACTACTTTTGACCAGAGACCGTATAAGGGAATAGGGTGCCATTTTGGACTTGGTGTTGCAGTGAGTGTCTTTCTGGTGTAGTGTCTCCTCGGAGTGGTCAGGACTGGTCAGGATACATACTGTAGAGGAGGCTATGTGGTCCTGATGAACGCCTGGAGCCGTCTGGTCTGCAGCCACTATGCACTGCAGGGTTGGAACCACTCTGATCTGCAGCCACTCTGTACAGCAGTGTTGGAGTCACTCTTATCTGCAGCCACTATGTACTGCAGGGTTGGAACCACTCTGGTCTGCAGCCACTATGTACTGCAGCGTTGGAGATGTCTGGTCTGCAGCCACTATGTACTGCGGCGTTGAAGATGTCTGGTCTGCAGCCACTATGTACTGCAGGGTTGGAGATGTCTGGTCTGCAGCCACTATGTACTGCAAGGTTGGAGATGTCTGGTCTGCAGCCACTATGTACTGCAGCGTTGGAGCCGTCTGGTCTGCAGCCACTATGTACTGCAGGGTTGGAGCCACTCCGGTCTGCAGCCACTATGTACTGCAGGGTTGGAACCACTCTGGTCTGCAGCCACTATGTACTGCAGGGTTGGAACCACTCTGGTCTGCAGCCACTATGTACTGCAGGGTTGGAGATGTCTGGTCTGCAGCGACTATGTACTGCAGCTTTGGAACCACTCTGGTCTGCAGCCACTATGCACTGCAGTGTTGGTGATGTCTGGTGTGCAGCCACTATGTACTGCAGGGTTGGAACCACTCTGGTCTGCATCCACTATGTACTGCAGTGTTGGAACCACTCTGGTCTGCAGCCACTATGTACTGCAGGGTTGGAGATGTCTGGTGTGCAGCCACTATGTACTGCAGGGTTGGAACCACTCTGGTCTGCAGCCACTATGTACTGCAGGGTTGGAACCAGTCTATTCTGCAGCCACTATGTACTGCAGGGTTGGAGATGTCTGGTGTGCAGCCACTATGTACTGCAGGGTTGGAACCACTCTGGTCTGCAGCCACTATGCACTGCAGTGTTGGAGATGTCTGGTGTGCAGCCACTATGTACTGCAGGGTTGGAACCACTCTGGTCTGCAGCCACTATGTACTGCAGGGTTGGAACCAGTCTATTCTGCAGCCACTATGTACTGCAGGGTTGGAGATGTCTGGTGTGCAGCCACTATGTACTGCAGGGTTGGAACCACTCTGGTCTGCAGCCACTATGTACTGCAGGGTTGGAACCAGTCTATTCTGCAGCCACTATGTACTGCAGGGTTGGAGATGTCTGGTGTGCAGCCACTATGTACTGCAGGGTTGGAACCACTCTGGTCTGCAGCCACTATGCACTGCAGTGTTGGAGATGTCTGGTGTGCAGCCACTATGTACTGCAGGGTTGGAACCACTCTGGTCTGCAGCCACTATGTACTGCAGGGTTGGAACCAGTCTATTCTGCAGCCACTATGTACTGCAGGGTTGGAGATGTCTGGTGTGCAGCCACTATGTACTGCAGGGTTGGAACCACTCTGGTCTGCAGCCACTATGCACTGCAGTGTTGGAGATGTCTGGTGTGCAGCCACTATGTACTGCAGTGTTGGAGATGTCTGGTCTGCAGCGACTATGTACTGCAGGGTTGGAACCACTCTGGTCTGCAGCCACTATGCACTGCAGTGTTGGAGATGTCTGGTGTGCAGCCACTATGTACTGCATTGTTGGAGATGTCTGGTCTGCAGCGACTATGTACTGCAGGGTTGGAACCACTCTGGTCTGCAGCCACTATGCACTGCAGTGTTGGAGATGTCTGGTGTGCAGCCACTATGTACTGCAGGGTTGGAACCACTCTGGTCTGCAGCCACTATGTACTGCAGGGTTGGAACCACTCTGGTCTGCAGCCACTATGCACTGCAGTGTTGGAGATGTCTGGTGTGCAGCCACTATTTACTGCAGGGTTGGAACCACTCTGGTCTGCAGCCACTATTTACTGCAGGGTTGGAACCACTCTGGTCTGCAGCCACTATGTACTGCAGGGTTGGAACCACTCTGGTCTGCAGCCACTATGGACTGCAGGGTTGGAACCACTCTGGTCTGCAGCCACTATGTACTGCAGGGTTGGAACCACTCTGGTCTGCAGCCACTATGTACTGCAGGGTTGGAACCACTCTGGTCTGCAGCCACGATGTACTGCAGGGTTGGAGATGTCTGGTCTGCAGTCACTATGTACTGCAGTGTTGGAGATGTCTGGTCTGCAGCCACTATGTACTGCAGCGTTGGAACCACTCTGGTCTGCATCCACTATGTACTGCAGTGTTGGAACCACTCTGGTCTGCAGCCACTATGTACTGCAGGGTTGGAGATGTCTGGTGTGCAGCCACTATGTACTGCAGGGTTGGAACCACTCTGGTCTGCAGCCACTATGTACTGCAGGGTTGGAACCAGTCTATTCTGCAGCCACTATGTACTGCAGGGTTGGAGATGTCTGGTGTGCAGCCACTATGTACTGCAGGGTTGGAACCACTCTGGTCTGCAGCCACTATGCACTGCAGTGTTGGAGATGTCTGGTGTGCAGCCACTATGTACTGCAGTGTTGGAGATGTCTGGTCTGCAGCGACTATGTACTGCAGGGTTGGAACCACTCTGGTCTGCAGCCACTATGCACTGCAGTGTTGGAGATGTCTGGTGTGCAGCCACTATGTACTGCAGTGTTGGAGATGTCTGGTCTGCAGCGACTATGTACTGCAGGGTTGGAACCACTCTGGTCTGCAGCCACTATGCACTGCAGTGTTGGAGATGTCTGGTGTGCAGCCACTATGTACTGCAGGGTTGGAACCACTCTGGTCTGCAGCCACTATGTACTGCAGGGTTGGAACCACTCTGGTCTGCAGCCACTATGTACTGCAGGGTTGGAACCACTCTGGTCTGCAGCCACTATGTACTGCAGGGTTGGAACCACTCTGGTCTGCAGCCACTATGTACTGCAGGGTTGGAACCACTCTGGTCTGCAGCCACGATGTACTGCAGGGTTGGAGATGTCTGGTCTGCAGCCACTATGTACTGCAGTGTTGGAGATGTCTGGTTTGCAGCCACTATGTACTGCAGCGTTGGAACCACTCTGGTCTGCAGCCACAATGTACTGCAGGGTTGGAACCACTCTGGTCTGCAGCCACTATGTACTGCAGGGTTGGAACCACTCTGGTCTGCAGCCACGATGTACTGCAGTGTTGGAGATGTCTGGTTTGCAGCCACTATGTGCTGCAGTGTTGGAGATGTCTGGTTTGCAGCCACTATGTACTGCAGCGTTGGAACCACTCTGGTCTGCAGCCACAATGTACTGCAGGGTTGGAACCACTCTGGTCTGCAGCCACAATGTACTGCAGCGTTGGAACCACTCTGGTCTGCAGCCACTATGTACTGCAGCGTTGGAACCACTCTGGTCTGCAGCCACTATGTAAAGCTCTCTAAAAGTTACATTGAGGCTTAAACTAAGGGATGGTGCGGTACAGATTGCTGCTCTCCAGTGGGGGACAGAAACATCCTGTATGTAAGTTGAACGCGTGTCAGTTTACTCACCCCGTCCTCTTAATTATTTAAGTCATCAAGAGACAACTGCTGCCATCGTTGAATGCCTGGCCGCCCGGCAGGAAATTACTACGGAAGATGTCTAATTGTTACTTTGTGTCTGTAGCAGCACCTAGCTAATGGAAGTCTGGAGTCCTGGGGCCGGGGGGGGGTGGGGGGGGGGCACCTATTGGGGCTCGGCACTAGAGTGGCCTGGGGGTCTGGGGGCACCTTTTGGGGCACTAGAGTGGTGCTACTGCAGGGTCTGCCTCTCTCTCTCCTCCGCTGGTGTCCTCAGAGTCATCAGGCTTCCGCTGCGAGTGTCTGTGTGTCTGCGAGGCGAGGGCGAGGCGAGGGCGAGGCGAGGGCGAGGCGAGGGCGAGGCGAGGGCGAGGCAAGGGCGAGGAGAGGAGAGGAGAGGAGAGGAGACGGAGAGTGTCTGTGTCTGAGGTGAGGCGAGGCGAGGAGAAGTGAGGAGAGGAGAGGAGAGTGTCTGTGTGTCTGCAAGGTGAGGCGAGGAGAGGAGAGGAGTAGTGAGGAGAGGAGAAGTGAGGAGAGGAGAAGGAGAGTGTCTGCGAGGCGAGGAGAGGAGAGGAGAAGTGAAGAGAGGAGAGGAGAGTGTCTGTGTGTCTGCAAGGTGAGGCGAGGAGAGGAGAGGAGTAGTGAGGAGAGGAGAGGAGAAGTGAGGAGAGGAGAAGGAGAGTGTCTGTGTGTCTGTGAGGTGAGGCGAGGCAAGGAGAGGAGAAGTGAGGAGAGGAGAAGGAGAGGAGAAGGAGAGTGTCTGTGTGTCTGCGAGGAGAGGAGAGGAGAAGGAGAGAGGAGAAGGAGAGTGTCTACGAGGTGAGGTGAGGAGAAGTGAGGAGAGGAGAGAAGGAGAGTGTCTGTGTGTCTGCGAGGCGAGGAGTCGAGAGGAGAGGAGAAGGAGAGTGTCTGTGTGTCTACGAGGAGAGGAGAGGAGAAGGAGAGAGGAGAAGGAGAGTGTCTGCGAGGTGAGGCGAGGAGAAGTGAGGAGAGGAGAGAAGGAGAGTGTCTGTGTGTCTGCGAGGTGAGGTGAGGGCGAGGTCCATATCTGCATTCTAAAGTGATGACTTGTGGAGCTGTGTTATGTTTCCCCTGTGGTGTTATAATGGAATGAAACCATCAGCACATTCAAACACATCCATGTCACTTCCTGCTGTTCTTTAGGGGATCTAAAAGCATTGAAGTGTTAGGGTGGACCGTGCAGCGTGGATCTGCAAGGACTGGAGCATTATGGGATACCATACAGAATGGATCTGAAAGGACTGGAGCATTATGGGATGCCATACAGAATGGATCTGAAAGGACTGGAGCATTATGGGATACCATACAGCATGGATCTGAAAGGACTGGAGCATTATGGGATACCATACAGCATGGATCTGAAAGGACTAGAGCATTATGGGATACCATACAGAATGGATCTGAAAGGACTGGAGCATTATGGGATACCATACAGCATGGATCTGAAAGGACTAGAGCATTATGGGATACCATACAGGATGGATCTGAAAGGACTGGAGCATTATGGGATACCATACAGCATGGATCTGAAAGGACTGGAGCATTATGGGATACCATACAGAATGGATCTGAAAGGACTGGAGCATTATGGGATACCATACAGCATGGATCTGAAAGGACTGGAGCATTATGGGATTCCATACAGCATGGATCTGAAAGGACTGGAGCATTATGGGATACCATACAACATGGATATGAAAGGACTAGAGCATTATGGGATACCATACAGAATGGATCTGAAAGGACTGGAGCATCATGGGATACCATACAGAATGGATCTGAAAGGACTGGAGCATTATGGGATACCATACAGCATGGATCTGAAAGGACTGGAGCATTAATGGATACCATACAGCATGGATCTGAAAGGACTAGAGCATTATGGGATACCATACAGAATGGATCTGAAAGGACTGGAGCATTATGGGATACCATACAGGATGGATCTGAAAGGACTGGAGCATTATGGGATACCATACAACATGGATCTGAAAGGACTGGAGCATTATGGGATACCATACAGAATGGATCTGAAAGGACTGGAGCATTATGGGATACCATACAGCATGGATCTGAAAGGACTGGAGCATTATGGGATGCCATACAGCATGGATCTGAAAGGACTAGAGCATTATGGGATACCATACAGAATGGATCTGAAAGGACTAGAGCATTATGGGATACCATACAGAATGGATCTGAAAGGACTGGAGCATCATGGGATACCATACAGAATGGATCTGAAAGGACTGGAGCATTATGGGATACCATACAGAATGGATCTGAAAGGACTGGAGCATTATGGGATACCATACAGAATGGATCTGAAAGGACTGGAGCATTATGGGATACCATACAGAATGGATCTGAAAGGACTGGAGCATTATGGGATACCATACAGAATGGATCTGAAAGGACTGAAGCATTATGGGATACCATACAGCATGGATCCTCTGTTCCGTACCACACCAGAGTTTAGCCCATAATTCTCATCTCTCCTGCAGAATGTATTCTTGTTATTTTGTCTACTATTCACTAATTCACATAGTAACATAACATCTCTCTCTTTTTATGTTTTTATCTTTGTCTGACGAACATGATCTGTTCTGTATGTAAAGGTCTTTAACATGATCTGTTCTGTATGTAACATGATCTGTTCTGTATGTAAAGGTCTTTAACATGATCTGTTCTGTATGTAAAGGTCTTTAACATGATCTGTTCTGTATGTAAAGGTCTTTAACATGATCTGTTCTGTATGTAAAGGTCTTTAACATGATCTGTTCTGTATGTAAAGGCACTTAACATGATCTGTTCTGTATGTAAAGGTGTTTAACATGATCTGTTCTGTATGTAAAGCTCTTTAACATGATCTGTTCTGTATGTAAAGGTCTGTAACATGATCTGTTCTGTATGTAAAGGCACTTAACATGATATGTTCTGTATGTAAAGGTCTGTAACATGGTCTGTTCTGTATGTAAAGGTCTTTAACATGATCTGTTCTGTATGTAAAGTTCTTTAACATGATCTGTTCTGTATGTAAAGGTCTTTAACATGATCTGTTCTGTATGTAAAGGTCTTTAACATGATCTGTTCTGTATGTAAAGGTCTTTAACATGATCTGTTCTGTATGTAAAGGTGTTTAACATGATCTGTTCTGTATGTAAAGGTCTTTAACATGATCTGTTCTGTATGTAAAGGTCTTTAACATGATCTGTTCTGTATGTAAAGTTATTTTACATGATCTGTTCTGTATGTAAAGGTCTTTAACATGATCTGTTCTGTATGTAAAGGTCTTTAACATGATCTGTTCTGTATGTAAAGGTCTTTAACATGATCTGTTCTGTATGTAAAGGTCTTTAACATGATCTGTTCTGTATGTAAAGGTCTGTAACATGATCTGTTCTGTATGTAAAGGCGCTTAACATGATCTGTCCTGTATGTAAAGGTATTTAACATGATCTGCCCTGTATGTAAAGGTATGTAACATGATCTGTTCTGTATGTAAAGGTATGTAACATGATCTGTTCTGTATGTAAAGGCACTTAACATGATCTGTTCTGTATGTAAAGGTCTTTAACATGATCTGTTCTGTATGTAAAGTTCTTTAACATGATCTGTTCTGTATGTAAAGGTCTTTAACATGATCTGTTCTGTATGTAAAGGTCTTTAACATGATCTGTTCTGTATGTAAAGGTCTTTAACATGATCTGTTCTGTATGTAAAGGTCTTTAACATGATCTGTTCTGTATGTAAAGGTGTTTAACATGATCTGTTCTGTATGTAAAGGTCTTTAACATGATCTGTTCTGTATGTAAAGGTCTTTAACATGATCTGTTCTGTATGTAAAGTTATTTTACATGATCTGTTCTGTATGTAAAGGTCTTTAACATGATCTGTTCTGTATGTAAAGGTCTTTAACATGATCTGTTCTGTATGTAAAGGTCTTTAACATGATCTGTTCTGTATGTAAAGGTCTTTAACATGATCTGTTCTGTATGTAAAGGTCTGTAACATGATCTGTTCTGTATGTAAAGGCGCTTAACATGATCTGTCCTGTATGTAAAGGTATTTAACATGATCTGCCCTGTATGTAAAGGTATGTAACATGATCTGTTCTGTATGTAAAGGTATGTAACATGATCTGTTCTGTATGTAAAGGCACTTAACATGATCTGTTCTGTATGTAAAGGTCTTTAACATGATCTGTTCTGTATGTAAAGTTCTTTAACATGATCTGTTCTGTATGTAAAGGTCTTTAACATGATCTGTTCTGTATGTAAAGGTCTTTAACATGATCTGTTCTGTATGTAAAGGTCTTTAACATGATCTGTTCTGTATGTAAAGGTCTTTAACATGATCTGTTCTGTATGTAAAGGTCTTTAACATGATCTGTTCTGTATGTAAAGTTCTTTAACATGATCTGTTCTGTATGTAAAGGTCTTTAACATGATCTGTTCTGTATGTAAAGGTGTTTAACATGATCTGTTCTGTATGTAAAGCTCTTTAACATGATCTGTTCTGTATGTAAAGGTCTTTAACATGATCTGTTCTGTATGTAAAGGTCTTTAACATGATCTGTTCTGTATGTAAAGGTCGTTAACATGATCTGTTCTGTATGTAAAGGTCTGTAACATGATCTGTTCTGTATGTAAAGGCACTTAACATGATCTGTCCTGTATGTAAAGCTCTTTAACATGATCTGTTCTGTATGTAAAGGTCTTTAACATGATCTGTTCTGTATGTAAAGGTCTTTAACATGATCTGTTCTGTATGTAAAGGTCTTTAACATGATCTGTCCTGTATTTCAGGCAAATGATGTATTTCAAACCTGCTGGATTAGGTAGAGTTTGTAACAGTCTAGTTGCATCCAGACATCTCTGAAACATTATCAGAACTAGGTTGCATCTGGGTTGGTTGCCCCCCCCTTGGGTTGTGCCGTGGCGGAGATCTTTGTGGGCTATACTGGGCTATACTCGGCCTTGTCTCAGGATGGTAAGTTGGTGGTTGAAGATATCCTTCTAGTGGTGTGGGGGCTGTGCTTTGGCAAAGTGGGTGGGGTTATATCCTTCCTGTTTGGCCCTGTCCGGGGGTGTCCTCAGATGGAGCCACAGTGTCTCCTGACCCCTCCTGTCTCAGCCTCCAGTATTTATGCTGCAGTAGTTTATGTATCGGGGGGCTAGGGTCAGTTTGTTATATCTGGAGTACTTCTCCTGTTCTATCCGGTGTCTTGTGTGAATTTAAGTGTGCTCTCTCTAATTCTCTCTTTCTCTCTTTCTTTCTCTCTCTCGGAGGAACTGAGCCCTAGGACCATGCCTCAGGACTACCTGGCATGATGACTCCTTGCTGTCCCCAGTCCACCTGGCCGTGCTGCTGCTCCAGTTTCAACTGTTCTGCCTGTGATTATTATTATTTGACCATGCTGGTCATTTCTGAACATTTGAACATCTTGGCCATGTTCTGTTATAATCTCCACCCGGCACAGCCAGAAGAGGACAGGCCACCCCACATAGCCTGGTTCCTCTCTTGGTTTCTTCCTAGGTTTTGGCCTTTCTAGGGAGTTTTTCCTAGCCACCGTGCTTCTACACCTGCATTGTTTGCTGTTTCGGGTTTTAGGCTGGGTTTCTGTACAGCACTTTGAGATATCAGCTGATGTAAGAAGGGCTATATAAATACATTTGATTTGATTTGATTTGTATCTCTCTCCAACGACAGCACACTGCATTCTGGTTATTTCAGGCAACAACAACCATTCCTCCTGTCCCTTCTTCGTCCCTCCTCTATCCGTCCCCCTTTCTCTTTTCTTTTACCACACCGTAGATGCTTTCTTAAACAGGGAAATTAGGGGGGAGTCTGTCGAGCAGCAAAGTGTCTGGAGGGGGTTTCAGCTGACAGGGTAGAGTATGGGAACATTGAGGCCATGGTCGTTTGTCCACATCAGGGGGAGAGAGATGGTTGAGACTGTGACTTCCGTCCATGGGCTCGACTTCAACCCTCCTGTCTACAGCTGCTCTGTATTCTACTGTCCCGTCCTCTACTGTACCGTCCTCTACTGTCCCGTCCTCTACTGTACCGTCCTCTACTGTCCCGTCCTCTACTGTCCCGTCCTTTACTGTCCCGTCCTTTACTGTCCCATCCTCTACTGTCCCGTCCTCTACTGTCCCGTTCTCTACTGTCCCGTCTTCTACTGTCCCGTCCTCTACTGTCCCGTCCTCTACTGTCACGTCCCGTCCTCTACAGTCCCGTACTCTACTGTCCCGTCCTCTACTGTACCGTCCTCTACTGTCCCGTCCTCTACTGTCCCGTCTTCTACTGTCCCGTCTTCTACTGTCCCGTCCTCTACTGTCCCGTCCTCTACTGTACCGTCCTCTACTGTCCCGTCCTCTACTGTACCGTCCTCTACTGTACCGTCTTCTACTGTCCCGTCTTCTACTGTCCCGTCCTCTACTGTCCCGTCCTCTACTGTACCGTCCTCTACTGTACCGTCCTCTACTGTCCCGTCCCGGTCCTCTACTGTCCCGTCCTCTACTGTCCCGTCCTCTACTGTCCCGTCCTCTACTGTCCCGTCCCCTACTGTCCCGTCCCATCCTCTACTGTCCCGTCCTCTACTGTCCCGTCCTCTACTGTCCCGTCCTCTACTGTCCCGTCCCCTCCTCTACAGTCCCGTACTGTACTGTCCCGTACTCTACTGTACCGTCCTCTACTGTCCCGTCCTCTACTGTCCCGTCCTCTACTGTCCCGTCCTCTACTGTCCCGTCCTCTACTGTCCCGTCTTCTACTGTCCCGTCCTCTACTGTCCCGTCCTCTACTGTACCGTCCTCTACTGTACCGTCCTCTACTGTACCTTCCTCTACTGTCCCGTCCTCTACTGTCCCGTCCTCTACTGTACCGTCTTCTACTGGCCCGTCCTCTACTGTACCGTCCTCTACTGTCCCGTCCTCTACTGTCCCGTCCTCTACTGTCCCGTCCTCTACTGTACCGTCCTCTACTGTACCGTCCTCTACTGTACCGTCTTCTACTGTCCCGTCCTCTACTGTCCCGTCCTCTACTGTCCCGTCCTCTACTGTCCCGTCCCATCCTCTACTGTACCGTCCTATCCTTAACTCCTTTCTGTCCTTAACTCCTCTCTGTCCTTAACTCCTCTCTGTCCTTAACTCCTCTCTGTCCTTAACTCCTCTCTGTCTGCAAACCTGAATATTCTCACTGAAAGTAGTGAAGAAATGTAAGTAACCCAAAGAAACGTTCAGCTGATCATATCAAACGTTTTACATGATTAGAATGTAATGGTATTTCAGGATTGGGGTCCCCCCCCCCCCCCCCCCACACACACACACACACACACACTCAATGAACGAAGGATTCACGAAGAACGATGAAAGGATTTTAAGAAGAAAAAACAAAGCCTAAAGTATCTGCATAATTAATGTTTGATCAATAAGTAACACCAGAAGTTTCTTTGGTTTCCCTTGGAACTTTTCCCAACTTTCGTCAGATTGCTCGGTGTAATAGTTCATCGCTGTCTGTGCGAGGGCTTCTCCTATCCGCTGGCTCTTACCTCGTTAAGAAAACAAAACACAGTTGTTCTTCCTCCTTGAACCCCCTGTCTTAACATCTTTTAGTTATCTTAAGTCCACCCTAAGCTTTTATTCTGGGGAAACAGAATGTATCGTTATAAAGTCATCACGGGCGATTTATTTTCCACAGCGTTGTACTTTAAGATGTCATCACCCTCCGTAACGCTGCCTCTCCTCTCTTCTCCACTCGCTGCCTCGCCTCTCTTCTCCACTCGCTGCCTCTCCTCTCTTCTCCACTCGCTGCCTCTCCTCTCTTCTCCACTTCGCTGCCTCTCTTCTCTTCTCCACTCGCTGCCTCTCTTCTCTTCTCCACTTCGCTGCCTCTCCTCTCTTCTCCACTCGCTGCCTCGCCTCTCTTCTCCACTCGCTGCCTCTCCTCTCTTCTCCACTCGCTGCCTCTCCTCTCTTCTCCACTCGCTGCCTCTCCTCTCTTCTCCACTCGCTGCCTCTCCTCTCTTCTCCACTCGCTGCCTCTCCTCTCTTCTCCACTCGCTGCCTCTCCTCTCTTCTCCACTCGCTGCCTCTCCTCTCTTCTCCACTTCGCTGCCTCGCCTCTCTTCTCCACTCGCTGCCTCTCCTCTCTTCTCCACTCGCTGCCTCTCCTCTCTTCTCCACTTCGCTGCCTCGCCTCTCTTCTCCT
>NC_143033.1:7585000-7632500 GCF_057628025.1 Oncorhynchus mykiss | reverse complement strand
ATCAATGAGTCTGATCAATACTTAATCAATGCTTTATCAATGAGTCTGATCAATACTTTATCAATGAGTCTGATCAATACTTTATCAATGAGTCTGATCAATACTTAATCAATGCTTTATCAATGAGTCTGACCAATACTTTATCAATGAGTCTAATCAATACATGATCAATGAGTCTGATCAATACATTATCAATGAGTCTGATCAATACATTATCAATGATTCTGACCAATACTTTATCAATGATTCTGATCAATACTTTATCAATGAGTCTGATCAATACATTATCAATGAGTCTGACCAATACGTTATCAATGAGTCTGATCAATACTTTATCAATGAGTCTGATCAATACTTTATCAATGAGTCTGATCAATACATTATCAATGAGTCTGACCAATACCTAATCAGTGGCTTCTTCTGTGGTGTCCTCCCATGACCACCATTCTTGTTTAGTGTTTTACGTATCGTAGACTCGTCAACAGAGATGTTAGTATGTTCCAGAGATGTCTGTAAGTCTTCAGCTGATTCTTCTTAACCTCATTGAGCATTCTGCTCTGTGGTCTTGCTGTCATCTTTGAAGGATGGCCACTCCTAGGGAGAGTAGCAACAGTGCTGAAATTTCTCCATTTATAGACAATTTGTCTTACCGTGGACTGATGAACTTCAAGGCTTTCACAGATACTTTTGTAGCCCTTACCAGCTTTATTCAAGTCAACAATTCTTAATCTTAGGTCTTCTGAGATCTCTTTTGTTCGAGGCATGGTTCACATCAGGCAATGCTTCTTGTGAATAGCAAACTCACATTTTGTGAGAGTTTTTTATGGGGCAGGGCAGCTCAAACCAACATCTCCAATCTCGTCTCATTGATTCTACTCCAGGTTAGCTGACTCCTGTCTCCAATTATATTTTGGAGAAGTCATTAGCTTAGGGGTTCACATACTTTTTCCAACCTACACTGTGAATGTTTAAATGATGTATTCAATATAGACACGAAAAATACAATAATTTGTGTGTTATTAGTTTGTTTGTCTACTGTTGTGACTTAGATGAAGATCAGATCAGATTTATGTAGAAATCCAGGTAATTCCAAAGGGTTCACATACTTTTTCTTGCCACTGCATAGAACCAACTTTATAAATATAACCATGAAAACCAACTACAATGCAAATTTCAGAAAGTAATATTTAATGATCCACCGTGTGAAACGTTTTGGATAAATCTAAAAAGATACCAAGAGCATATTCATGGTTGTTAATAAAAAAAGGACTGTAAATATTTTTATCTACAAGATGGAGAGAGAGAGAAAAAAAGCCTTATCTGTGGAGTCGTGCTTTTTTTTTTTTTCGCGAGAACCATGTTGATGCTCGTATAGACTGTTGTGTTGATTTAAATGTTTCCACATTCTATGGATTTTTTCTTTTGAAAAACATTTTGTTGGTACAGATAGAAGAAGGGGAAAGAGTCCCACGCGGTTAGACACTTTGATAGTCTAGATTGATCTGATATCTGATGGAGGACAGGTCAATAAATTACCTCATAATAAGTAGTCTTTTCAACCGGAATGACACAAGGGGAATCTCGTTCTAGATAGAATAGTTATTTCTCTCTATTGTTATCGATGGATTTCGTTTAAAAGGGGTCACACGAAATGAATTGAACAAATCGGATTGTAACGTATCCCGGGTGTCAAAGGTATGATATTATTATCAAACGAATATCAACCGCAGATTGCCAAGTGACTTCATGCATTTAGTGGAGAATGCTGGGAGGAATATGTGTGTCGGTTAGTGGAAGTGCTGCTTCACCTGCATTCTTTAAGTCCATTAAGCCTTCTTCTTCCTGACCAGGGGGGGGCTGCTTCCTGGCTCCGCTAACAGGGAGATGTGACTGGGGACAACATTGAGTGTTTAAGGCTGTGGATTGGTGTGATTCATAGCATCGATTGAAAGCTGGAATGAGTGACCCAGCCACAACAATCAGGGAGTGGAGGAGCAGTCAGGAGAATGACAGGAGGAGAGACAGCAAGGCAGGAAGGGTAGCAGGGATAGTAGACCCAGACAGACAGACAGACAGACAGACAGACAGACAGACAGACAGACAGACAGACAGACAGACAGACAGACAGACAGACAGACAGACAGACAGGCAGGCAGGCAGGCAGGCAGGCAGGCAGGCAGGCAGGCAGGCAGGTAGAACTGGCACACACGCATACTAAAGGTATGCAGTCAGACATACATAAAAGTATGTAAACAGACAGACAGACAGACAAGATATCCTAAAGGTAGACAGACAGACAGACAAGATATCCTAAAGGTAGACAGACAGACAGACAAGATATCCTAAAGGTATGTAGACAGACAGACAGACAGACAGACAGACAGACAGACAGACAGACAGACAGACAGACAGACAGACAGACAGACAGAGGGCTAGGGTTGTGATATAGGTACAAGACACGGAATCTGTTTCGCTGCTGCTGCCAAGGAGACACAGAGGACCAGGGTTCTAGGGTCAGCTGAGACCCCTAACTCTACTCTGGGCTATCAGTGAAGGGCCCTCAGGGGGCCACCATGGGCTGGAGAGAAGAGGGACCCAGGAGATCAGGAGAGTTTCTTCCAGGGCTTTAGGGGCATGACATGGAGCAGGACCATGCTGGTTGATGAAACATGAGGTCAATGGGAATTACCATACATTATATTAGAGCATCGGACTGAGTACAGTCCCCCTCCAATCAGAGTCCCCCTCCAATCAGAAGAGATTAGCCCCTTCTGGGATTGTAAATGACTGTCCCATATGCAATCGCTCCTCTAGATTTTCTTACCATCCCTCCTATTTTTTATTTGACCTTTATTTAACTAGGCAAGTCAGTTAAGAACAAATTCTTATTTTCAATGACGGCCTAGGAACAGTGGGTTAACTGCCTGTTCAGGGGCAGAACAACAGATTTATACCTTGTCAGCTCGGGGGTTTGAACTTGCAACCTTCCGGGTACTAGTCCAACGCTCTAACCACTAGGCTACCCTGCCGCCTCTACACTCTAACCACTAGGCTACCTGCCACCTCTACACTCTAACCACTAGGCTACCTGCCACCTCTACACTCTAACCACTAGGCTACCCTGCCGCCTCTACACTCTAGCCACTAGGCTACCTGCCACCTCTACACTCTAACCACTAGGCTACCCTGCCACCTCTACACTCTAACCACTAGGCTACCTGCCACCTCTACACTCTAACCACTAGGCTACCCTGCCACCTCTACACTCTAACCACTAGGCTACCCTGCCACCTCTACACTCTAACCACTAGTCTACCCTGCCACCTCTACACTCTAACCACTAGGCTACCCTGCCACCTCTACACTCTAACCACTAGGCTACCTGCCTCCTCTACACTCTAACCACTAGGCTACCCTGCCACCTCTACACTCTAACCACTAGGCTACCTGCCGCCTCTACACTCTAACCACTAGGCTACCCTGCCGCCTCTACACTCTAACCACTAGGCTACCTGCTGCCTCTACACTCTAACCACTAGGCTACCCTGCCACCTCTACACTCTAACCACTAGGCTACCCTGCCACCTCTACACTCTAACCACTAGGCTACCTGCAGCCTCTACACTCTAACCACTAGGCTACCTGCCGCCTCTACACTCTAACCACTAGGCTACCCTGCCGCCTCTACACTCTAACCACTAGTCTACCCTGCCTCCTCTACACTCTAACCACTAGGCTACCCTGCCACCTCTACACTCTAACCACTAGGCTACCTGCCGCCTCTACACTCTAACCACTAGGCTACCCTGCCACCTCTACACTCTAACCACTAGACTACCTGCCACCTCTACACTCTAACCACTAGGCTACCTGCCGCCTCTACACTCTAACCACTAGGCTACCTGCCGCCTCTACACTCTAACCACTAGGCTACCTGCCGCCTCTACACTCTAACCACTAGTCTACCTGCCGCCTCTACACTCTAACCACTAGGCTACCTGCCACCTCTACACTCTAACCACTAGGCTACCTGCCGCCTCTACACTCTAACCACTAGGCTACCTGCCGCCTCTACACTCTAACCACTAGGCTACCTGCCACCTCTACACTCTAACCACTAGGCTACCTGCCGCCTCTACACTCTAACCACTAGGCTACCTGCCACCTCTACACTCTAACCACTAGGCTACCTGCCACCTCTACACTCTAACCACTAGGCTACCTGCCGCCTCTACACTCTAACCACTAGGCTACCCTGCCACCTCTACACTCTAACCACTAGACTACCTGCCACCTCTACACTCTAACCACTAGGCTACCTGCCGCCTCTACACTCTAACCACTAGGCTACCTGCCACCTCTACACTCTAACCACTAGACTACCTGCCACCTCTACACTCTAACCACTAGGCTACCTGCCGCCTCTACACTCTAACCACTAGGCTACCTGCCGCCTCTACACTCTAACCACTAGGCTACCTGCCACCTCTACACTCTAACCACTAGGCTACCTGCCGCCTCTACACTCTAACCACTAGGCTACCTGCCACCTCTACACTCTAACCACTAGGCTACCTGCCACCTCTACACTCTAACCACTAGGCTACCTGCCGCCCCGGGGTGGAAACTATGGATACAACTTCCTCCGCGCTCCTACATTGTGTTTACAAAACATTAGGAACACCTGCTCTTTCCATGACAGACTGACCAGGTGAATCCAGGTGGAAGCTATGATCCCTTATTAATGTCACTTGTTAAATCCACTTCAAATCAGTGTAGATGAAGGGGAGGAGACGGGGTTAAAGAAGGATTGTTTAAACCTTGAGACAATTGAGACGTGGATTGTGTGTGTGTGCCATTCAGAGGAAGTGCCTTTGAACGGGGGTCAAGAATTGCAACGCTTTTGGGTTTTTCACTCAATAGTTTTCCATGTGTGTATCAAGAAGGGTCCACCACCCAAAGGACATCCATCCAACTTGACACGACTGTGGGAAGCATTAGAGTCAACATGGGACCAGCTCCCTGTGGAACGTTTGTTGACATATTTTAGAGATGAATTGAGGCTGTTCTGAGGGGGGAAAGTGGGTGCTGCTCAATTTGAAGGTGTTCTTAATGTTTTGTACAATCAGTGTACGTTCTTCGTGTTTTCCATATTACTATAGGCTGTTAAACGCAGGTCAAACAGTATGATACTGTAATTACACTGTTTAACCTCTTTCCCAACTATACTGTATCTAGCCAGTGTTGTTCAGTGATGACAGAAAGCCAGGTTTTCTCCAGGCTTTACCCAGGCCCCTGGTTAATGTGTGGAAAATGTGTTCTGCTCTGCCCAGAGAGGGCCTGCTTAGTAGAACATTGATTGGTCAGCTTTGAGAGAGAGAGAGAGAGAGAGAGAGAGAGGGGGAGAGAGAGAGAGAGACACAGAGACAGAGACAGAGACGGAGATGGAGAGAGAGACAGAGTGAGAGAGAGTGAGAGACAGAGACAGAGAGGGAGGGAGAGCGAGAGAGGGAGGAGAGAGAGAGTTATATCATTAAAAGCAAAAACGTTATTTATTTTTAATGGAAGTAGAAAGTTCAATTGATTGGACATGACTTGGAAAGACACACACCTCTCTATATAAGGTCCCACAGTTGACAGAGCATGTCAGAGCAAAAACCAAGCCTTGAGGTCGAAGGAATTGTCCGTAGAGCTCCGAGACAGAATTGTGTCGAGGCACAGATCTGGGGAAGGGTACCAAAACATGTCTGCAGCATTGAAGGTCCCCAAGAACACAGTGGCCTCCATCATTCTTAATGGAAGAAGAACTGAGCAACCGGGGGAGAAGGGCCTTGGTCAGGGAGAAGACCATTGACCAGAGCTCCAGACATCCTCTGTGGAGATGGGAGAACCTTCCAGAAGGACAACCTTCTCTGCAGCACTCCACCAATCAGGCCTTTATGATAGAGTGGCCAGACGGAAGCTACTCCTCAGTCAAAGGCACATAACAGCCCGCTTGGAGTTTGCCAAAAGGCACCTAAAAGACTCTCAGACCATTAGAAACAAGATTCTCTGGTCTGATGAAACCAAGATTGAACTCTCTGGCCTGAATGCCAAGTGTCACATCTGGAGGAAACCTGGCACCATCCCTACGGTGAAGCATGGTGGTGGCAGTATCATGCTGTGGGGATGTTTTTCAGCAGCAGGGAGACTAGTTAGGATCGAGGGACAGATGAACTGAGCAATGTATAGAGAGATCCTTGATGAAAACCTGCACCAGAGCGCTAAGGACCTCAGACTGGTGAGAAGGTTCACCTTCCAACAGGACAACGACCCTAAGCACACAACCAAGACAACGCAGGAGTGGCTGGGCCACTCAAGTCTCTGAATGTCCTTGAGTTGCCCAGCCAGAGCCCGGACTTGAACCCGATCGAACATCTCTGGAGAGACCAGAATGTTGCTGTGCAGCAACGCTCCCCATCCAACCTGACAGAGCTTGAGAGGATCTGCAGAGAAGAATGGGAGAATCTACCCAAATACAGGTGTGCCAAGCTTGTAGCGTCATACCCAAGAAGACTCAAGGCTGTAATCACTGCCAAAGATGCTTCAACGAAGTACTGAGCAAAAATGCCTAAAAACCTGTTTTAGCTTTGTCATTATGGGGGTATTATGTGTAGATTGAGGAGGAGCAAAAAATATTTCATCAATTTTAGAATAAAGTTATGATGATCCCACTCAGCAGCAGAGAGAGCGAGGGGGGGTCTGAGAGGGAGAGAGGGAGAGAGGGGCAGAGAGCTAGAGAGAGAGAGAGAGGGGGGGGCAGTATAGTCAGGGCTGAGGAACAGGGAGAGACAGAAGGAAAGGAGAAAGAGAGGCAAAGGGCGACCGAGCGATAGAGGGAGAGACAGAGGGACAGAGAGACAGAGGGACAGACAGAGGGACAGACAGAGAGACAGAGGGACAGAGGGACAGAGGGAGAGACAGAGAGACAGAGGGACAGAGGGAGAGACAGAGAGACAGACAGAGGGACAGCGGGACAGACAGAGAGACAGACAGAGAGATGGACAGAGAGACAGAGAGACAGAGGGACAGACAGAGGGACAGAGAGACAGAGGGACAGACAGAGGGACAGAGAGAGAGACAGAGGGACAGACATAGGGACAGACAGAGGGACAGAGGGAGAGAGGGACAGACAGAGGGACAGAGGGACAGAGGGAGAGAGGGACAGACAGAGGTAAAGCTTCCCAGTCCAACAGTCAGGTGGGAACAGGGACAGATGGGTGGGCAGATTAGGAGGTACAGGTTGGACTGTTCTCTCTGACCCCTCTAGCCTCCTCTAACCCCACCCCCTCCCCCTCCCCTCCATCATCACACCAGTTAATTGACTGCCTTAGCATGGATTGCATCATGTTAGAGCGTCATATTAATTACAGTACATCATCACGATCAGGGTATTTATTTGGCACTGATATCTGTAACACTTTGTAACCTCAGTTATGAAGGAGCAGATTGATGAGGACACATTTATTGATTTGTCAGAGGCAGGCTTGTAGCATCAGGAACAATGCTATGTGATAGCATGCAGGCAGGTAGCATCAGGAAAAATGCTATGTGATAACATGCAGACAGGTAGCATCAGGAACAATGCTGTGTGATAACATGCAGACTGGTAGCATCAGGAACAGGGAGGGAGGGAGGGAGGGAAGGAGGAGGAGGAGGAGGAGGAGGAGGAGGAGGAGGAGGAGGAGGAGGAGGAGGGAGGGAGGGAGGAGGAGGGGGAGAAGATGAGGAGGGGGAAGAGAGGAGAAGGGTGAGGAGGAGGAAGAGGAGAGGGGGAGGAGGAGGAGGAGGGAGGGAGGGAGGGAGGGAGGGAGGGAGGGAGGGAGGGAGGGAGGGAGGGAGGGAGGGAGGGAGGGAGGGAGGGAAGGAGGAGGAGGGGGAGGAGGGAGGGAGGGAGGGAGAGTGAATAAAGGTGTCTGATGTTTACTTGTCTCTAATGGAGGATGTACAACTGATCAGTTGATTGCTGATGATAATGAATTACTTCTGTTCCTCTGTCTGTCTGTTTGTCTGTCTGTCTGCCTGTCTGTCTGTCTGTCTGTCTGTCTCCCTCCCTCCCTCCCTCCCTCCCTCCCTCCCTCCCTCCCTCCTCCCCTCTCTGTTCGGGAGTCAGGCTACGAAGTATCTTTATTTTCCTCAACTGTAGTAAAAGGTAATGATTACTTCCACTTGTTTGTCCTCTATTGTGGGCCTATAGAATATAAAATATGGAAATAGAATATGGAATATAGAATATGGTATACAGAATATAGAATATGGTATATAGAATATGAAATATAGAATATGGTATACGGAATATAGTATATGGTATACAGAATATAGTATATGGTATACAGAATATAGAATATGGTATACAGAATATGGTATACGGAATATAGAATATGGTTTACGGAATATAGTATATGGTATACAGAATATAGTATATGGTATATAGAATATAGTATATGGTATACAGAATATAGTATATGGTATACAGAATATAGTATATGGTATACAGAATATAGAATATGGTATACGGAATATAGAATATGGTATACGGAATATAGTATATGGTATACAGAATATAGTATATGGTATACAGAATATAGTATATGGTATATAGAATATAGTATATGGTATACAGAATATAGTATATGGTATACAGAATATAGTATATGGTATACAGAATATAGAATATGGTATACGGAATATAGAATATGGTATATAGAAAATGAAATATAGAATATGGAATATAGAATATGGAATATAGAATATGGAATATAGAATATGGTATATAGAATATGGAATATAGAATATGGAATATAGAATATGGTATATAGAATATGGAATATAGAATATGGTATACGGAATATAGAATATGGTATATAGAATATGGAATATAGAGTATGGTATACGGAATATAGAATATGGTATATAGAATATGAAATATAGAATATGGAATATAGAATATGGTATATAGAATATGAAATATAGAATATGGAATATAGAATATGGTATACGGAATATAGTATATGGTATACGGAATATAGTATATGGTATACAGAATATAGTATATGGTATACAGAATATAGAATATGGTATACGGAATATAGAATATGGTATACAGAATATTGAATATGGTATACAGAATATAGAATATGGTATACGGAATATAGAATATGGTATATAGAAAATGGAATATAGAATATGGTATACGGAATATAGAATATGGTATATAGAATATGGAATATAGAATATGGTATATAGAATATGGTATATAGAATATAGAATATGGTATACGGAATATAGAATATGGAATATAGAATATGGTATATAGAATATGGTATATAGAATATGGAATATAGAATATGGTATACAGAATATAGTATATGGTATACGGAATATAGAATATGGAATATAGAATATGGTATATAGAATATGGAATATAGAATATGGTATATAGAATATAGTATATGGTATATAGAATATAGAATATGGAATATAGAATATAGTATATGGTATACGGAATATAGAATATGGTATATAGAATATGGTATATAGAATATGGTATATAGAATATAGTATATGGTATACGGAATATAGAATATGGTATACAGAATATGGTATATGGTATATAGAAAATGGAATATAGAATATGGTATATAGAATATGGTATATAGAATATGGTATATAGAATATAGTATATGGTATACGGAATATAGAATATGGTATACAGAATATGGTATATGGTATACGGAATATAGAATATGGTATATAGAAAATGGAATATAGAATATGGAATATAGAATATGGTATACGGAATATCGAATATGGTATATAGAATATTGTATATAGAAAATAGAATGTAGAATATGGTATACGGAATATAGAATATGGTATATAGAAAATGGAATATAGAATATGGTATACGGAATATAGAATATGGTATATAGAATATGGAATATAGAATATGGTATATAGAAAATGGAATATAGAATATGGTATACGGAATATAGAATATGGTATATAGAAAATGGAATATAGAATATGGTATACGGAATATAGAATATGGTATACAGAATATAGTATATGGTATACGGAATATAGAATATGGTATACAGAATATGGTATACGGAATATAGAATATGGTATATAGAATATGGTATATAGAATATGATATATAGAAAATGGAATATAGAATATGGTATACGGAATATAGAATATGGTATATAGAAAATGGAATATAGAATATGGTATACGGAATATAGAATATGGTATATAGAAAATGGAATATAGAATATGGTATATAGAATATAGTATATGGTATACGGAATATAGAATATGGTATACAGAATATGGTATATGGTATATAGAAAATGGAATATAGAATATGGAATATAGAATATGGTATATAGAAAATGGATTGTAGAATATGGTATACGGAATATAGAAAATGGTATATAGAAAATGGAATATAGAATATGGTATACGGAATATAGAATATGGTATATAGAATATGGAATATAGAATATGGTATATAGAAAATGGAATATAGAATATGGTATACGGAATATAGAATATGGTATACGGAATATAGAATATGGTATATAGAATATAGAATATGGTATATAGAATATTGAATATGGTATACAGAATATAGAATATGGTATACGGAATATAGAATATGGTATATAGAATATAGAATATGGTATACAGAATATAGAATATGGTATATAGAATATTGAATATGGTATACAGAATATAGAATATGGTATACGGAATATAGAATATGGTATATAGAAAATGGAATATAGAATATGGTATACGGAATATAGAATATGGTATACAGAACATAGTATATGGTATATAGAATATAGAATATGGTATACAGAATATAGAATATGGTATACAGAATATAGTATATGGTATACAGAATATAGAATATGGTATACGGAATATAGAATATGGTATATAGAAAATGGAATATAGAATATGGTATATAGTATATGGTATACGGAATATAGAATATGGTATACAGAATATAGAATATGGTATACAGAATATAGTATATGGTATATAGAATATAGAATATGGTATACAGAATATAGAATATGGTATACAGAATATAGTATATGGTATACAGAATATAGAATATGGTATACAGAATATAGTATATGGTATACAGAATATAGAATATGGTATACGTAATATAGAATATGGTATATAGAAAATGGAATATAGAATATGGTATATAGAAAATGGAATATAGAATATGGTATACGGAATATAGAATATGGTATATAGAAAATGGAATATAGAATATGGTACACGGAATATAGAATATGGTATACGGAATATAGTATATGGTATACGGAATATAGAATATGGTATACAGAATATAGAATATGGTATACAGAATATAGAATATGGTATACAGAATATAGAATATGGTATACGGAATATAGTATATGGTATACAGAATATAGTATATGGTATACAGAATATAGAATATGGTATACGGAATATAGAATATGGTATATAGAAAATGGAATATAGAATATGGTATACGGAATATAGAATATGGTATATAGAAAATGGAATATAGAATATGGTATATAGAAAATGGAATATAGAATATGGTATACGGAATATAGAATATGGTATATAGAATATGGTATATAGAATATGATATATAGAAAATGGAATATAGAATATGGTATACGGAATATAGAATATGGTATATAGAAAATGGAATATAGAATATGGTATACGGAATATAGAATATGGTATATAGAAAATGGAATATAGAATATGGTACACGGAATATAGAATATGGTATACAGAATATAGAATATGGTATACGTAATATAGAATATGGTATATAGAAAATGGAATATAGAATATGGTATATAGAAAATGGAATATAGAATATGGTATACGGAATATAGAATATGGTATATAGAAAATGGAATATAGAATATGGTACACGGAATATAGAATATGGTATACGGAATATAGTATATGGTATACGGAATATAGAATATGGTATACAGAATATAGAATATGGTATACAGAATATAGAATATGGTATACAGAATATAGAATATGGTATACGGAATATAGTATATGGTATACAGAATATAGTATATGGTATACAGAATATAGAATATGGTATACGGAATATAGAATATGGTATATAGAAAATGGAATATAGAATATGGTATACGGAATATAGAATATGGTATATAGAAAATGGAATATAGAATATGGTATATAGAAAATGGAATATAGAATATGGTATACGGAATATAGAATATGGTATATAGAATATGGTATATAGAATATGATATATAGAAAATGGAATATAGAATATGGTATACGGAATATAGAATATGGTATATAGAAAATGGAATATAGAATATGGTATACGGAATATAGAATATGGTATATAGAAAATGGAATATAGAATATGGTACACGGAATATAGAATATGGTATACAGAATATAGAATATGGTATACGGAATATAGTATATGGTATACAGAATATAGTATATGGTATACAGAATTTAGAATATGGTATACGGAATATAGAATATGGTATATAGAAAATGGAATATAGAATATGGTATACGGAATATAGAATATGGTATATAGAAAATGGAATATAGAATATGGTACACGGAATATAGAATATGGTATACAGAATATAGAATATGGTATACGGAATATAGTATATGGTATACAGAATATAGAATATGGTATACGGAATATAGAATATGGTATATAGAAAATGGAATATAGAATATGGTATACAGAATATAGAATATGGTATACAGAATATAGAATATGGTATATAGTATATGGTATATAGAATATAGAATATGGTATACAGAATATAGAATATGGTATATAGAATATGGTATACGGAATATAGAATATGGTATATAGTATACGGTATATAGAATATAGAATATGGTATACAGAATATAGAATATGGTATACGGAATATAGTATATGGTATATAGAATATGGAATATAGAATATGGTATATAGTATATGGTATATAGAATATAGAACATGGTATACAGAATATAGAATATGGTATACGGAATATAGTATATGGTATATAGAATATGGAATATAGAATATGGTATACGGAATATAGTATATGGTATATAGAATATGGAATATAGAATATGGTATACGGAATATAGAATATGGTATATAGTATATGGTATATAGAATATAGAACATGGTATACAGAATATAGAATATGGTATACGGAATATAGTATATGGTATATAGAATATGGAATATAGAATATGGTATACGGAATATAGTATATGGTATATAGAATATGGAATATAGAATATGGTATATAGTATATGGTATATAGAATATAGAATATGGTATACAGAATATAGAATATGGTATATAGTATATGGTATACAGAATATAGAATATGGTATACAGAATATAGAATATGGTATATTGCATATGGTATATAGAATGTAGAATATGGTATACAGAATATAGAATATGGTATATAGTATATGGTATATAGAATATAGAATATGGTATATTGCATATGGTATATAGAATGTAGAATATGGTATACAGAATATAGAATATGGTATATAGTATATGGTATATAGAATATAGAATATGGTATATTGCATATGGTATAGAGAATGTAGAATATGGTATACAGAATATAGAATATGGTATATAGTATATGGTATATAGAATATAGAATATGGTATACAGAATATAGAATATGGTATACAGAATATAGAATATGGTATACAGAATATAGAATATGGTATATAGAATATAGAATATGGTATACAGAATATAGAATATGGTATACGGAATATAGAATATGGTATACAGAATATAGAATATGGTATACAGAATATAGAATATGGAATATAGTATATAGAATATGGTATACAGAATATAGAATATGGTATACAGAATATAGAATATGGTATACAGAATATAGAATATGTTATACGGAATATAGAATATGGTATACAGAATATAGAATATGGTATACAGAATATAGAATATGGAATATAGAATATAGAATATGGTATACAGAATATAGAATATGGTATATAGAATATAGAATATGGTATATAGAATATAGAATATGGTATACGGAATATAGAATATGGTATACAGAATATAGAATATGGTATACAGAATATAGAATATGGTATATAGAATATAGAATATAGAATATAGAATATGGTATACGGAATATAGAATATGGTATATAGAATATAGAATATGGTATACGGAATATAGTATATGGTATACAGAATATAGAATATGGAATATAGTATATAGAATATGGTATACAGAATATAGAATATGGTATACAGAATATAGAATATGGTATACAGAATATAGAATATGGTATACAGAATATAGAATATGGTATACAGAATATAGAATATGGTATACAGAATATAGAATATGGAATATAGTATATAGAATATGGTATACAGAATATAGAATATGGTATACAGAATATAGAATATGGTATACAGAATATAGAATATGGTATACAGAATATAGAATATGGAATATAGTATATAGAATATGGTATACAGAATATAGAATATGGTATACAGAATATAGAATATGGTATACAGAATATAGAATATGGTATACAGAATATAGAATATGGTATACAGAATATAGAATATGGTATACAGAATATAGAATATGGTATACAGAATATAGAATATGGTATACAGAATATAGAATATGGTATATAGAATATAGAATATGGTATACAGAATATAGAATATGGTATACGGAATATAGAATATGGTATACAGAATATAGAATATGGTATACAGAATATAGAATATGGAATATAGTATATAGAATATGGTATACAGAATATAGAATATGGTATACAGAATATAGAATATGGTATACAGAATATAGAATATGTTATACGGAATATAGAATATGGTATACAGAATATAGAATATGGTATACAGAATATAGAATATGGAATATAGAATATAGAATATGGTATACAGAATATAGAATATGGTATATAGAATATAGAATATGGTATATAGAATATAGAATATGGTATACGGAATATAGAATATGGTATACAGAATATAGAATATGGTATACAGAATATAGAATATGGTATATAGAATATAGAATATAGAATATAGAATATGGTATACGGAATATAGAATATGGTATATAGAATATAGAATATGGTATACGGAATATAGTATATGGTATACAGAATATAGAATATGGTATACGGAATATAGAATATGGTATATAGAATATAGAATATGGTATACAGAATATAGTATATGGTATACGGAATATAGTATATGATATACAGAATATAGAATATGGTATATAGAATATAGAATATAGAATATGGTATACAGAATGTAGAATATGGTATACAGAATATAGAATATGGTATATAGAATATAGAATATGGTATACGGAATATAGAATATGGTATACAGAATATAGAATATGGTATACGGAATATAGAATATGGAATACAGAATATAGAATATAGAATATGGTATATAGAATATAGAATATGGTATACAGAATATAGAATATGGTATATAGAATATAGAATATGGTATACGGAATATAGTATATGGAATACAGAATATAGAATATGGTATACGGAATATAGTATATGGTATACAGAATATAGAATATGGTATATAGAATATTGAATATAGAATATGGTATACAGAATATAGAATATGGTATACAGAATATAGAATATGGTATATAGAATATAGAATATGGTATACGGAATATAGAATATGGTATATAGAATATAGTATATAGAATATGGTATACAGAATATAGAATATGGTATACAGAATATAGAATATGGTATATAGAATATAGAATATAGAATATGGTATACAGAATATAGAATATGGTATACAGAATATAGAATATGGTATATAGAATATAGAATATGGTATACGGAATATAGAATATGGTATACAGAATATAGAATATGGTATACAGAATATAGAAAATGAGTACAGAATATAGAATATGGTATACGGAATATAGTATATGGTATACAGAATATAGAATATGGTATATAGAATATAGTATATGGTATATAGAATATAGAATATGGTATACAGAATATAGAATATGGTATATAGAATATAGAATATAGAATATGGTATACAGAATATAGAATATGGTATACAGAATATAGAATATGGTATATAGAATATGGTATATAGAATATGGTATATAGAAAATGGAATATAGTATATGGTATACGGAATATAGAATATGGTATACAGAATATAGTATATAGTATATAGAAAATGGAATATAGAATATGGAATATAGAATATGGTATACAGAATATAGTATATAGTATATAGAAAATGGAATATAGAATATGGAATATAGAATATAGAAAATGTAATATAGTATATGGTATATAGAATATGGAATAAAGAATATGGTAGATAGAAAATGGAATATAGAATATGGTATACGGAATATAGAATATGGTATATAGAAAATGGAATATAGAATATGGAATAAAGAATATGGTATATAGAAAATGGAATATAGAATATGGAATAAAGAATATGGTAGATAGAAAATGGAATATAGAATATGGTATACGGAATATAGAATATGGAATAAAGAATATGGTATATAGAAAATGGAATATAGAATATGGAATAAAGAATATGGTATATAGAAAATGGAATATAGTATATGGTATACGGAATATAGAATATGGTATACAGAATATAGAATATGGTATACGGAATATAGAATATGGTATATAGAAAATGGAATATAGAATATGGAATAAAGAATATGGTATATAGAAAATGGAATATAGAATATGGAATATAGAATATAGAATATGGTATATAGAAAATGGAATATAGAATATGGTATATAGAAAATGGAGTATAGAATATGGTATACGGAATATAGAATATGGTATATAGAATATGGAATATAGAATATGGTATATGGAATATAGAATATGGTATACGGAATATAGAATATGGTATATAGAATATGGAATATAGAATATGGTATATGGAGTATAGAATATGGTATACGGAATATAGAATATGGTATACGGAATATAGAATATGGTATATAGAATATGGAATATAGAATATGGTATACAGAATATGGAATATAGAATATGGTATACGGAATATAGAATATGGTATATAGAATATGGAATATAGAATATGGAATAAAGAATATGGTATATGGAATATGTGTATGGAATATGGAATATAGAATGTGGAATATAGAATGTAGAATATGGAATATAGAATATAGTTAGTCTATCCATACACACTACCTAGCTATTCTACAGTAGTCTACAGTAGTTAGTCTATCCATACACACTACCTAGCTATTCTACAGTAGTCTACAGTAGTTAGTCTATCCATACACACTACCTAGCTATTCTACAGTAGTCTACAGTAGTTAGTCTATCCATACACACTACCTAGCTATTCTACAGTAGTCTACAGTAGTTAGTCTATCCATACACACTACCTAGCTATTCTACAGTAGTCTACAGTAGTTAGTCTATCCATACACACTACCTAGCTATTCTACAGTAGTCTACAGTAGTTAGTCTATCCATACACACTACCTAGCTATTCTACAGTAGTCTACAGTAGTTAGTCTATCCATACACACTACCTAGCTATTCTACAGTAGTCTACAGTAGTTAGTCTATCCATACACACTACCTAGCTATTCTACAGTAGTCTACAGTAGTTAGTCTATCCATACACACTACCTAGCTATTCTACAGTAGTCTACAGTAGTTAGTCTATCCATACACACTACCTAGCTATTCTACAGTAGTCTACAGTAGTTAGTCTATCCATACACACTACCTATCTATTCTACAGTAGTCTACAGTAGTTAGTCCGTCTACAGTATACACACTACCTAGCTATTCTACAGTAGTCTACAGTAGTTAGTCTGTCTACAGTATACACACTACCTAAAGGGGAAGGAGGCAGAAGTGGGAGTCGAGGGGAGTGGGGGATAGCCCCACGTGCCAGCCAGAGTGGTATAGAGCGGGACACCTCCTCCGAGGAGCAACAGCTGCTATCAGTCACATCTCATTGCTGTAGCTCACTACCCATGGGCAGGTTGACCTTGACGACTGTCTGTCTGACTGTCTGTCTGTGTGTCACTTCCTCTCTCTCTCTAATTCTCTCCGTCTGCCTTTCCCTCTCTCTCTCTCTCTCTCTCTCTCTCTGCCTTTCCCTCTCTCTCTTTCTGTCTCTCTCTCTCCATCTCTCTCTCTCTGTTTCTCTCTCTCTCCATCTCTCTTTTTCTCTCTCTCCCTCCATCTCTCTCTCTGTTTCTCTCTCTCTGTTTCTCTCTCTCTCTGTTTCTCTCTCTCCCTCCATCTCTCTCTCCCTTTCCCTCTCTCTCTCTCTCTCTCTCTCTCTCTCTCTCTCTCTCTCTCTCTCTCCCTTGCTCTCTCTCTTTCTTTGCTCTCAATTTTTTCTCAATGTTCATCTCACTTTAGAGTGCTGAAAAATATAGTCCCGGAGAGAGAAAACTACTAGGAGGAGGGGAGATGTACAGTAGATCAGTTGAATGCTGATGATCATTCGTTACTTCTGTTTTTCTGTCTCTCCCTCTCTCTTTTTCTCTCTCTTTCATTCTCTCTCTCTCTCCCGCTCTCATGCTCTCATTCTCTCATTCTCTCTCCCCCTCCCTCCCTCTCTCATTCTCTCATTCTCTCTTGCTCGCTCTCTCTTTCTCTCTCTCCCTCCCCCTCTCTCATTCTCTCTCGCTCTCTCTCTCTCTCTCTCTGTCTCCCCCTCCCTCCTCCTCTCTATATTCAGGAGGGGGGGCGGGGGTCAGGCTACTCTCTCTCTCTCTCTCTCTCTCTCTCTCTTTCTGTCTCCCCCTCCCTCCTCCTCTCTATATTCAGGAGGGGGGGCGGGGGTCAGGCTACTCTCTCTCTCTCTCTCTCTCCCCCTCCCTCCTCCTCTCTCTGTTTGGGGGGGTCAGGCTACTCTATCTCTCTCTCTGTCTCCCCATCCCTCCTCCTCTCTCTGTTTGGGGGGGAGGTCAGGCTACTAAGTGTCTATCAGTCAGATGGTACTCTGGAGAGTCTTTTGTTCTCAATGGGTGAACATTTTTACCCGCAAAATAGAGCTTTCCAGTTAGAGCTTCCCAGTTAGAGCTTCCCAGTTAGAGCTTCCCATTTAGAGCTTCCCAGTTAGCGCCTCCCAGTTAGAGCTTCCCAGTTAGAGCTTCCCAGTTAGAGCTTCCCAGTTCGGCTCCCAGTTAGAGCTTCCCAGTTAGAGCTTCCCAGTTAGAGCTTCCCAGTTAGAGCCTCCCAGTTAGAGCCTCCCAGTTAGAGCTTCCCAGTTAGAGCTTCCCAGCCCGACCAATTCCCTCTAACAACTCTATTGATTAGCTGCACTAACATTTTTCATTTATTAATTATGAGGAATATGTTCTTGGGATTTCTCTGACTCCCTCCTCCTCACCCTCTCTCTCTCCCTGCCTTTCTTTCTGCTTAATGTGACATGTAAGTGGCTGGGAAACAGTCTCTGCTCTTTGAAACAGATTCATACTCATTCAAAACAGGGAAATTCACAATATTCCATGACAGAGGAGAAGAGAGGAGAGGAGAGGAGAGGAGAGGAGAGGAGAGGAGAGGAGAGGAGAGGAGAGGAGAGGAGAGGAGAGGAGAGGAGAGGAGAGGAGAGGAGAGGAGAGGAGAAAATAAGTACTGTCTATGATTTTTTCTCTGGCGTTGACTCCTTTCCCCTCCTCTCTCCCTGTCT
The DNA here is from genome assembly GCF_057628025.1 of Oncorhynchus mykiss. Taxonomy (NCBI): domain Eukaryota; kingdom Metazoa; phylum Chordata; class Actinopteri; order Salmoniformes; family Salmonidae; genus Oncorhynchus; species Oncorhynchus mykiss. The sequence continues at coordinate 7,612,616 of NC_143033.1, read as the reverse complement.
CTCCTCTTTACATCTCTCCTCTCCTGCTACCCTCTCCTTCTCTCCTCGCTCCTCCTCGCTCTTTCTCTCCTTCTCTCCTCGCTCCTTCTCTCCTCGCTCCCCCTCGCTCCTTCTCTCCTCGCTCCTTCTCTCCTATCTCCTTCTCTCCTCACTCCTTCTCTCCTTCTCTCCTCGCTCCTTCTCTCCTCGCTCCTTCTCTCCTTCTCTCCTTCTCTCCTCGCTCCTCCTCGCTCTTTCTCTCCTTCTCTCCTCACTCCTTCTCTCCTTCTCTCCTCGCTCCTTCTCTCCTCGCTCCTTCTCTCCTCGCTCCCCCTCGCTCCTTCTCTCCTTCTCTCCTCGCTCCTTCTCTCCTATCTCCTTCTCTCCTCACTCCTTCTCTCCTTCTCTCCTCACTCCATCTCTCCTTCTCTCCTTCTCTCCTCGCTCCTTCTCTCCTCGCTCCTTCTCTCCTTCTCTCCTCGCTCCTTCTCTCCTCTCTCCTTCTCTCTTCACTCCTTCTCACCTCGCTCCTTCTCTCCTCGCTCCTTCTCTCCTTCTCTCCTCGCTCCATCTCTCCTCGATCCTTCTCTCCTCGCTCCTTCTCTCCTCGCTCCTTCTCTCCATCTCTCCTCGCTCCTTCTCTCCTCGCTCCTTCTCTCCTTCTCTCCTCGCTCCTTCTCTCCTCTCTCCTTTTCTCCTCACTTCTTCTCACCTCGCTCCTTCTCTCCTCTCTCCTCTCCTCACTTCTTCTCACCTCGCTCCTTCTCTCCTCTCTCCTTCTCTCCTCACTTCTTCTCACCTCGCTCCTTCTCTCCTCTCTCCTTCTCTCCTCACTTCTTCTCACCTCGCTCCATCTCTCCTCGCTCCTTCTCTCCTTCTCTCCTCTCCTTCTCACCTCGCTCCTTCTCTCCTCGCTCTACCTCGCTCTGTGTTTATAGACTGGAGTCTCCATTGATCCAACAGTCATCAGTTGAGCACCTTGTCAGACATTTTGTCGCAATATATTAATAGTAGTTTTCTCTGGCTTTTAACTACAGCACTGTGTGAGTGAATGTGTACACTGGTTATCAGCAGGATATCTTGAGTCTCAGTAACAAGGACAGAAGAGTGTTTGTGTGGGGTTTGTCTGAAGGCCAAATGTAATGCAGGTCATTTAGGTTTAGTCTTTCTCTACATGTGTGTGTTTACTGTTTTGGTTACTGTGTGTGTTTACTGTTTTGGCTACTGTGTGTTCAATGTTGTATCATTAATTTAGGAGGTATTTGTGTCCCAGAGTTGCCTCTCCCATCTTGGTAACAAACAGCGGAAGTCGGGACTAAAAACAACAAAAGATAACTAATCTAAAATATACTGTGTCTGTAAAATGTAAATACTGTAGTATTTATAATGTAGTATTTATAATGTAGTATTTATAATGTAGTATTTATAATTTAGTATTTATAATTTAGTACTTATAATGTAGTATTTATAATGCAGTATTTACAATGCAGTGTTTATCATGTAGTATTTATAATGTAGTATTTATAATGTAGTATTTATCATGCAGTATTTATCATGTAGTATTTATAATGTAGTATTTATAATGTAGTATTTATAATGTAGTATTTATAATGTAGTATTTATAATTTAGTATTTATAATTTAGTACTTATAAAGTAGTATTTATAATGCAGTATTTATAATGCAGTATTTATAATGTAGTATTTATAATGCAGTATTAATAATGCAGTATTTATAATGCAGTATTTATAATGTAGTATTTATAATGTAGTATTTATGATGCAGTATTTATAATGCAGTATTTATCATGTAGTATTTAATGTAATTTTTATGATGTAGTATTTATAATGTGGTATTTATAATGTAGTATTAATAATGTAGTATTTATAATGTAGTATTTATAATGTGGTATTTATAATGTAGTATTTATCATATAGTATTTATAATGTAGTATTTATAATGTAGTATTTATAATGTAGTATTTATAATGTGGTATTTATAATGTAGTATTTATAATGTGGTATTTATAATGTATTTATAATGTAGTATTTATAATGTGGTATTTATAATGTAGTATTTATAATGTGGTATTTATAATGTAGTATTTATAATGTAGTATTTATAATGTGGTATTTATAATGTAGTATTTATAATGTAGTATTTATAATGTAATCTTTATAATGTAGTATTTATAATGTGGTATTTATAATGTAGTATTAATAATGTAGTATTTATAATGCAGTATTTATCATGTAGTATTTATAAGCTGGAAGTAGAAGCCTAAGTGTTGTTATCCATTAGTTTACTACAATTAGGGGAAGGATGGTAGGGTTAGGGGGAAAAAATGAAGGAACATATATTTTATATATATATATATATATATATATAGTTAAAATGAAAATATATATTGAAAATGATGTAGACAATTACATTAATGGAATAAACTACAATCTATCTGCAATATTAAAGCTGATCCACCCCCTAAAATAACATTAATAAAATAACAGATGATGTCTGTCTGATGCTCCTGGTTCAACACATGGCTCTTATCCCAATGTGTTATTCCCAAGGCCACTCAGCCTGTACTGTGCTGTGTTGTTGCTGTGTACAACATAAAGCCTAGGTTTGCGTCCCAAATTGCCCAACGATCAGGTAACTGAGCACTACTTTTTAAAAACTACCTTCCACTGCTTTAGAGTAAGTAGAACGGCTCATAGGAGCTGGAGTGTATCTCCTGTTTGTGTAGTGAGAGAGCTTGTTGTACCAGGACACCCCCTGGACAGGACATGAGTCTATCTCCTCTTTCTGTAGTGAGAGAGCTTGATGTACCAGGACACCACCTGGACAGGACACTAGTCTATCTCCTGTTTCTGTAGTGAGAGAGCTTGATGTACCAGTACACCCCCTGGACAGGACACTAGTCTATCTCCTGTTTCTGTAGTGAGACAGCTTGATGTACCAGTACACCCCCTGGACAGGACACTAGTCTATCTCCTGTTTCTGTAGTGAGACAGCTTGGTGTACCAGGACACCCCCTGGCAGGACACCCCCTGGACAGGACATGAGTCTATCTCCTGTTTCTGTAGTGAGACAGCCTTCTGTATGACTTGGGTGGGGATTAAACTCCCAACCTTCCAACCTCAGGGCGGACACCGTCCACATACACCGACACGTCCAAGCACGCACACAAACACAGACACTGCCATTTCCATGGCAAACTCTCGTCGGTTGGAATGGATATGGTATCAGCTGGCGCCTCGATGATGAAATATCAGTTGGGATATCTACAGATTAGATTAAATCCTATCAGTGCAGCTAGGGGACATTGGGCCTCGATCGACTAGTCTGGTCTGGTCTGGTGCTCATCTGAGCTGCAGCAATGGGAGCTGAATACTGTCATCAGACCTGATTAATGGAACTAGAGGTGCTGGGCCAATTTGGATTTACCAAGGTCCAGGTCCATCACTCTACACCCTGGACAAGGCCCAGACTGGCGCTGTTTGTGTGTGTTCCACAGGGATGTTGACTCCAATGCTTCCCACAGTTGTGTCAAGTTGGCTGGATGTCCTTTGGGTGGTGGACCGTTCTTGATACAAATGAGAAAGTGTTGAGCGTGAAACACCCAGCAGCGTTGCAGTTCTTGAAACACTCAAACTGGTGCGCCTGGCACCTACTACCATAACCTGTTCAAAGGCACTTAAATCTTTTGTCTTGCCCATTCATCCTCTGAATGGCACAAATACACAATCCATGTCTCAATTAACCTGTCTCATCCCCTTCATCTACACTGATTGAAGTGGATTTAACAAGAGACATCAATAAGGGATCATAGCTTTCACCAGGATTCACCTGGTCAGTCTATGTCATGGAAAGAGCAGGTGTTCCTAATGTTATACTCAGTGTGCATATACAGTGGCTTGCGAAAGTATTCACCCCCCTTGGCATTTTTCCTATTTTGATGCCTCACAACCTGGAATTAAAAATGATTTTTTTGGGGGGGGGGGGTTGTATCATTTTATTTACACAACATGCCTACCACTTTCTTGTGAAACAAAATATTTTTTATTGTGAAACAAACAAGAAATAAGACAAAAAAAAACTGAATACTTGAGCGTGCATAACTATTCACCCCCCAAAGTCAATACTTTGTAGAGCCACCTTTTGCAGCAATTACAGCTGCAAGTCTCTTGGGGAATGTCTCTATAAGCTTGGTACATCTCGCCACTGGGATTTTTTCCCATTCTTCAAGGCAAAACTGCTCCAGCTCCTTCATGTTGGATGGGGTCCGCTGGTGTCCAGCAATCTTTAAGTAATACCACAGATTCTCAATTGGATTGAGGTCTGGGCTTTGACTAGGCCATTCCAAGACATTTAAATGTTTCCCCTTAAACCACTCGAGTGTTGCTTTAGCAGTATGCTTAGGGTCATTGTCCTGCTGGAAGGTGAACCTCCGTCCCAGTCTCAAATCTCTGGAAGACTGAAACAGGTTTCCCTCAAGAATTTCCCTGTATTTAGCGCCATCCATCATTCCTTCAATTCCGACCAGTTTCCCAGTCCCTGTCGATGGAAAAACATCCCCACAACATAATGTTGCCACCACCATGCTTCACTGTGGGGATGATGTTCTCGGGGTGATGAGGGGTGTTGGGTTTGCGCCAGACATAGCGTTTTCCTTGACGGCCAAAAGCTAAATTTGTTTGGGGAGTCTCCCACATGCCTTTTGGTGAATACCAAACATGTTCGCTTATTTTTTTATTTTTGCTTCCGTAAAGCCCTGCACTGTGGAGTGTACAGCTTAAAGTGGTCCTATGGACAGATTCTCCGCTGTGGAGCTTTACAGCTCCTTCAGGGTTATCTTTGGTCTCTTTGTTGCCTCTCTGATTAATGCCCTCCTTGCCTGGTCTGTGAGTTTTGGTGGGTGACCTTCTCTTGGCAGGTTTGTTGTGGTGTCATATTCTTTCAATGTTTTAATAAAGGATTTAATGGTGGGATGTTTAAAGTTTCTGATATTTTTTTATAACCCAATCCTGATCTGTACTTCTCCACAACTTTGTCCCTGACCTGGTTTGGAGAACTCCTTGATCTTCATGGTGCCACTTGCTTGGAGGTGCCCCTTACTTAGTGGTGCCCCTTACTTAGTGGTGCAGACTCTGCGGCAATTCAGAACAGGTGTATATATATATACTGAGATCATGTGACAGATCATGTGACACTTAGATTGCACACAGGTGGACTTCATTTAACTAATTATGTGACTTCTGAAGGTAATTGGTTGCACCAGATCTTATTTAGGGGCTTCATAGCAAAGGGGGTGAATACATACAGTTGAAGTGTACATACACCTTAGCCAACTTTAAACAGTTTTTCACAATTCCTGACATTTAATCCTAGTAAAAAGTCCCTGTTTAGGTCAATTAGTATCACCAATTTATTTTAAGAACATGTCAGGTTTGTAGGCCTCCTTGCTCGCACACACTTTTTCAGTTCTGCCCACGCATTGTCTATGGGTTTGAGGTCAGGGCTTTGTGATGGCCACTCCAATACCTTGGCTTTGTTGTCCTTAAGTCATTTTGCTACAACTTTGGAGGTATGTTTGGGGTCATTGTCCATTTGGAAGACCCATTTGCGACCAAGCTTTAACTTCCTGACTGATGTCTTGAGATGTTGCTTCAATATATCCACATAATTTTCTTTCCTCATAAAGCCATCTATTTTGTGAAGTGCACCAGTCCCTCATGCAGCAAAGTACCCCCACAACATGATGCTGCCACCCCCGTGCTTCACGGTTGGGATGATGTTCTTCGACTTGAATTCCTCCCCCTTTTTCCTCCAAACATAACGATGGTCATTATGGCCAAACAGTTCTATTTGTGTTTCATCAGACCAGAGGACATTGGCTTTTTTATGGCGGTTTTGGAGCAGTGACTTCTTCCTTGCAGAGCGGCCTTTCAGGTTATGTCGATATAGAACTTGTTTTACTGTGGATATCGATACTTTTGTACCTGTTTCCTCCAGCATCTTCACAAGGTCCTTTGCTGTTGTTCTGGGATTGATTTGCACTTCTCACGCCAAAGTGTGTTCATCTCTAGGAGACAGAACGTGTCTCCTTCAGTCAGATGGAGGATGGAATGAGGTGAGGTACAGTAGTTAGCTACAACAGGTTAATTTGTAACAAACTATGCATCCATTTTCCTGAGGGACACACACACACACACACACCCTCCCATCTCAAAACCCTAACAGTCTGACACACACACACACACACACACACACCCACACACCGTCTCTTCCATTTCAAAACCCTAACAGTCTGACACACACACACACACACACACACACACACACACACACACACACACACACACCCTCTTTCCTGTCCCAAAGCCCTTGCGGGTGATTGTTCAGTGCATGCTATTCTATTATAGCTTAATTAATCATGCTCGACTTGATAGATCATATCCTGGGTACATTTTCAGCGATTTCCAAAAATATTGATTTGCAGTTGTGACACACCCAACAGTGTCCACGGGGGACTGATTGTATGGGTCACAGAGGGGACTGATTTATGGGTCACAGAGTGTCCAGGGGGACTGATTGTATGGGTCACAGAGTGTCCATGGGGACTGATTGTATGGGTCACAGAGTGTCCACGGGGACTGATTTATGGGTCACAGAGTGTCCAGGGGGACTGATTGTATGGGTCACAGAGTGTCCTGGGGGACTGATTGAATGGGTAGAGAGTGTGTGGGCTACCTACATGATGATACGTCTCATTGTATTGACTGAGATAACTGGGTAACTAATGACTATAGGCCAGTCAGGAATGTACGCACCGTTCAGAAAGTACTCGGACCCTTTGACTTTTTCCACGTTTTGTTACGTTACAGCCATATTCTAAAATTGATTCAGTTTTTTTCTCAATAATCTACACACAACACCCCATAATGAAAAAAGCAAAAACAGTTTTTAAACACATTTTACTTTTAGCTCATTTATTACAAATAAAACCTGAAAGATTACATATACATACAGTGCCAGTATCACGACTTCGGTCGGAGTCGGTCCCTCTCCTTCTTCGGTCGGAGTGGGCCCCTCTCCTTCTTCGGTCGGAGTCGGTCCCTCTCCTTCTTCGGTCGGAGTCGGTCCCTCTCCTTCTTCGGTCGGAGTCGGTCCCTCTCCTTCTTTGGTCGGAGTGGGTCCCTCTCCTTCTTCGGTCGACGTCGGTCCCTCTCCTTCTTCGGTCGGAGTGGGTCCCTCTCCTTCTTCGGTCGACGTCGGTCCCTCTCCTTCTTTGGTCGGAGTCGGTCCCTCTCCTTCTTCGGTCGGAGTCGGTCCCTCTCCTTCTTCGGTCGGAGTCGGTCCCTCTCCTTCTTCGGTCGGAGTCGGTCCCTCTCCTTCTTCGGTCGGAGTCGGTCCCTCTCCTTCTTCGGTCGGAGTGGGCCCCTCTCCTTCTTCGGTCGGAGTGGGTCCCTCTCCTTCTTCGGTCGATGTCGGTCCCTCTCCTCCTTCGGTCGGAGTTGGTCCCTCTCCTTCTTCGGTCGACGTCGGTCCCTCTCCTCCTTCGGTCGGAGTTGGTCCCTCTCCTTCTTCGGGCGACGTCACCGGCTTTCTACACACCACCGATCCATGTTTCATTTTCCTTTAGTTTTGTCTTGATCATACACAGCTGGTTTCCATTCCATTACTTATGTTCCTTATTTAACCCTCTGGCTTCTCTCTCTGTTTTGTGCGTTATTGTTTGTCATGTCGGTTCTCATTCTCTGGATTATTGTGTTTGTTCCTTGTTGGAATCTTGCTTATTATTGAGTAAATGTTGGACTATTACTCATATCTGTGTCCTGCGCCTGACTCTGCATTTTTCCATTCACCAACGTCCTCACAGCCAGTCAAAGGTCATTCCAGAATGTTTCTTTATTTTACTATTTTCTACATGAAGGTCTCCCCAGCCTGTGGCAGCCCCACGCACCAGGCTGTGTCTCCGTCTCCTCCCTCCAGGTTCGCCCGTCTGTCCTGAGCTGCCGGAGCCGCCCGTCTGTCCTGAGCTGCCGGAGCCGCCCGTCTGTCCTGAGCTGCCGGAGCCGCCCGTCTGTCCTGAGCTGCCGGAGCCGCCCGTCTGTCCTGAGCTGCCGGAGCCGCCCGCCTGTCCTGAGCTGCCGGAGCCGCCCGCCTGTCCTGAGCTGCCGGAGCCGCCCGTCAGTCAGGAGCTGCCGGAGCCGCCCGTCAGTCAGGAGCTGCCGGAGCCGCCCGTCAGTCAGGAGCTGCCGGAGCCGCCCGTCAGTCAGGAGCTGCCGGAGCCGCCCGTCAGTCAGGAGCTGCCGGAGTCGCCCTTCACTCCGGTGATGCCGGAGTCTCCCGCCTGTCACGTTCTGACCTTAGTTCCTTTGTTATGTCTTTGTTTTAGGTTGATCAGGGCGTGAGTTGGGGTGGGTAGTCTTTGTTCTTTTTTCTATGTTATATTTCTATGTGTTTGGCCTAGTATGGTTCTCAATCAGAGGCAGGTGTCGTTCGTTGTCTCTGATTGAGAATCATACTTAGGTAGCCTGTTTTCCCCATTTTGGTTGTGGGTGTTTAACTTTCTGTTTAGTGTTTTTCTGCACCTTACAGGACTGTTTCGTTTTTTTCATTTATTCACGGTGTTGTTTTGTATTTCAGTGTTCCATTCTTAAAATCATGAACACGTACCACGCTGCGCTTTGGTCCACACCTTCAACCTACGAAAACCGTTACAACAGCTCAACACAGGGCCCAACCTCCCAGCCTGTTAACAGCTCAACACAGGGCCCAACCTCCCAGCCTGTTAACAGCTCAACACAGGGCCCAACCTCCCAGCCTGTTAACAGTTCAACACAGGGCCAAACCTCCCAGCCTGTTAACATTTCAACACAGGGACCAACCTCCCAGCCCGTTGACAGTTCAACACAGGGCACAAACCTCCCAGCCTGTTAACAGCTCAACACAGGGCCCAACCTCCCAGCCTGTTAACAGCTCAACACAGGGCCCAACCTCCCAGCCTGTTAACAGTTCAACACAGGGCCCAACCTCCCAGCCTGTTAACAGTTCAACACAGGGCCCAACCTCCCAGCCTGTTGACAGTTCAACACAGGGCCCAACCTCCCAGCCTGTTGACAGTTCAACACAGGGCCGAACCTCCCAGCCTGTTGTTCAAAACAGGGCCCAACCTCCCAGCCTGTTGACAGCTCAACACAGGGCCCAAACTCCCAGCCTGTTGACAGCTCAACACAGGGCCCAACCTCCCAGCCTGTTAACATTTCAACACAGGGCCCAACCTCCCAGCCCGTTGACAGTTCAACACAGGGCCCAACCTCCCAGCCTGTTAACATTTCAACACAAGGCCCAACCTCCCAGCCTGTTGACAGTTCAACACAGGGCCCAACCTTCCAGCCTGTTAACAGTTCAACACAGGGCCCAACCTCCCAGCCTGTCAACATTTCAACACAGGGCCCAACCTCCCAACCTGTTGACAGTTCAACACAGGGCCCAACCTCCCAGCCTGTTGACAGTTCAACACAGGGCGCAACCTCCCAGCCTGTTAACATTTCAACACTGGGCCCAACCTCCAAGCCTGTTGACAGTTCAACACAGGTCCCAACCTCCCAGCCTGTTGACATTTCAACACAGGACCCAACCTCCCAGCCTGTTAACATTTCAACACAGGGCCAAACCTCCCAGCCTGTTAACATTTCAACACAGGGCCCAACCTCCCAGCCTGTTAACATTTCAACACAGGGACCAACCTCCCAGCCTGTTAACATTTCAACACAGGGCCCAAACCTCCCAGCCTGTTAACATTTCAACACAGGGTCCAACCTCCCAGCCTGTTGACAGTTCAACACAGGGCCCAACCTCCCAGCCTGTTGACAGTTCAACACAGGGCCCAACCTCCCAGCCTGTTAACAGTTCAACACAGGGCCCAACCTCCCAGCCTGTTAACAGTTCAACACAGGGCCAGGCTAGAGCACTATAACCTTGCCAGGGAGAGTGTTAGACCTACATAAAAAGAATGTGATTACTGTTGCTGCGTGAGGGCCCGGAGGCTGCTGGAATGAAAGTATTGATGGGTGGAGCCTGAGCTCCAGGCTTGGAAGCAACATCCAGCCAGGGAAACAGACACTGGCCAGGGGCCATAGTAATGCTATTGATCCTCTGCTCAACCCCATCTCTATACGGCACGATGAGCTCTGAGCTGCTGCTGCTGCTGCGAATCACACTATTCCCTCTTCACAGACCAGAGGCAGCTCATTACTGTAGACAGAGGCAGCTCATTACTGTAGACAGAGGCAGCTCATTACTGTAGACAGAGGCAGCTCATTACTGTAGACAGAGGCAGCTCATTACTGTAGACAGAGGCAGCTCGTTACTGTAGACAGAGGCAGCTCATTACTGTAGACAGAGGCAGCTCATTACTGTAGACAGAGGCAGCTCATTACTGTAGACAGAGGCAGCTCATTACTGTAGACAGAGGCAGCTCATTACTGTAGACAGAGGCAGCTCATTACTGTAGACAGAGGCAGCTCGTTACTGTAGACAGAGGCAGCTCATTACTGTAGACAGAGGCAGCTCATTACTGTAGACAGAGGCAGCTCATTACTGTAAACAGAGGCAGCTCATTACTGTAGACAGAGGCAGCTCATTACTGTAGACAGAGGCAGCTCATTACTGTAGACAGAGGCAGCTCATTACTGTAGACAGAGGCAGCTCATTACTGTAGACGGAGGCAGCTCATTACTGTAGACAGAGGCAGCTCATTACTGTAGACAGAGGCAGCTCATTACTGTAGACGGAGGTAGCTCATTACTGTAGACAGAGGCAGCTCATTACTGTAGACAGAGGCAGCTCATTACTGTAGACAGAGGCAGCTCATTACTGTAGACAGAGGCAGCTCATTACTGTAGACAGAGGCAACTCATTACTGTAGACAGAGGCAGCTCATTACTGTAGACAGAGGCAGCTCATTACTGTAGACAGAGGCAGCTCATTACTGTAGACAGAGGCAGCCCTTTGTCGTGGACAGAGGCAGCCCATTACCGTGGACAGAGGCAGCCCATTACTGTGGACAGAGGCAGCCCATTACCGTAGATGAGGCTGGGCCTAGTCAGGTTATGCTAGTGGAGGAGGATAGTAAGGAAGGGGAGTGAGGAAGGGCAAGTGACTACAGGTGGTGGAGGAGAGGGGAGGTGGGGGAGAGGGGAGGTGGAGGAGAGAGGAGGTGGAGGAGAGGGGAGGGGAGGTGGGGGAGAGGGGAGGGGCGGTGGAGGAGAGAGGAGGTGGGGGAGAGAGGAGGTGGGGGAGAGGAGAGGGCGGTGGAGGAGAGGGGAGGTGGAGGAGAGGGGAGCTGGAGGAGAGGGGAGGTGGAGGAGAGGGGCGGTGGAGGAAAGGGGCAGTGGAGGAGAGGGGAGGTGGGGGAGAGGGGAGGTGGAGGAGAGGGGAGGTGGGGGAGAGGGGAGGTGGGGGAGAGAGGAGGTGGAGGAGAGAAGAGGTGGAGGAGAGAAGAGGGGCGGTGGAGGAGAGGGTAGGTGGGGGAGAGGAGAGGGGCGGTGGAGGAGAGAGGAGGTGGAGGAGAGGTGAGGGGTGGTGGAGGAGAGAGGAGGTGGAGGAGAGGTGGAGGAGAGATGAGGGGTGGTGGAGGAGAGAGGAGGTGGAGGAGAGGAGAGGTGGAGGAGAGAGGACGTGGAGGAGAGGGGCGGTGGGGGAGAGGGGCGGTGGGGGATAGTGTCAAGCGGAAGAGGTCTCCTGCCCCATGCCTCTGTTGCTCTCTGGTCTCCTGCCCCATGCCCCTGTTGCTCTCTGGTCTCCTGCCCCATGCCTCTGTTGCTCTCTGGTCTCTTGCCCCATGCCTCTATTGCTCTCTGGTCTCCTGCCCCATGCCTCTGTTGCTCTCTGGTCTCCTGCCCCATGCCTCTGTTGCTCTCTGGTCTCCTGCCTCTGTTGCGCTCTGGTCTCTCTGGTCTCCTGCCTCTGTTGCTCTTTAGTCTCCTGCCCCCTGCCTCCGTTGCTCTCTGGTCTCCTGCCTCTGCTGTTCTTAAGTGTGTGTATCTGCGCTGTGGGTGTGTGTCTGCGCTGTGTGTGTGTGTCTGCGCTGTGTGTGTCCACTCTGTGCGGGTGACTCTGTGCTGTGAGTGAGTGAGTGTGTATCTGCTCTGTGTGAATGTGTGACTGGCCAAGCACACATCCATCTCCTGTGTACAGCCAGGCAATTAAGAGGCGGACCATGAGAACAGGCATCACAACAGCTTTCGACATGGGGCCGTATTGATCTGCAGGTTTTGCCATATTAAGGAGAAGGTGAACCGGGGTGAAGCACCCAGAGGGTTGAAAGTTGTAATAGTGGCTGTTTTTTTTAGGAGAGAGAGAGAGAGAGAGGGAGAATCAAATCAAAGTGTATTGGTTTGCGTACACAGTTTAGGAGGTGTTATAAGCGGGCGCAGCGAAATGCTGATGTTACTAAAGCACCTAAATGTCAAACAATTCAAAATGTAAGTGGTGGAGGTGTTGTTGCCTTCCCTTGACACCTTCCCTTGACACCTTCCCTCGACACCTTCCCTCGACACCTGTGGTCGGCCCGACAGGAAATCTAGGATCCAGTTGTACAGGGAAGAGTTCAGACCCAAGGTGCCGAGTTTAGTGACCAGCTTGCAGGACACTCTAAGCTAGTCAGTCAGTGAGTGAGTGAGTCAGAGTGAGTGAGTGAGTGAGTGAGTGAGTGAGTCAGTCAGTCAGTCAGTGAGTGAGTGAGTGAGTGAGTGAGTGAGTGAGTGAGTGAGTGAGTGAGTGAGTGAGAGAGAGAGAGAGGCTCTGCTCATCGGATTGACCGACTGGTGGGAGGAGTCGGTTGTGGGAGGAGACAGTTGTGGGAGGAGACAGTTGTGGGAGGAGACAGAGTGACGGATTGGAGCTTGTGCTAACTCACACACTGCAGGAGAGACTAAGCCATGTGCTCTGCTTTCCAGTGGGCTCTGGTTGTGCTATATTGCCCATTAGGTTAGAAACCGATCCATGGGGACTATAGAGCAGACCATGGGCCATGTAAACTGTCTATCAGATATAACGGGTTTTCTCTTCATCGGTCTTGATTGACATAGATGATATCAGGTTGCGCGACACCAAACAACATCCAAGTGAAGATCCACAATATCAACTTATTGTCTGTGATTTTTATGCAATTCCATTTCATTTGTCTCACAGTCAGTCAGATGTTCTGTACAGTATCTCACTTTATCTCACTTTATTTATTTAACGTTCATTTTTACCATGCCTGACAATTAAGGGAAAAAAAATCTTACTTACAATGACGGCCAGGTGTTTATCTCTGTGTTTATCAACATCCCCGTTCAGTCCCTGGACGATCAAGTAGACGAGCTCAGGGAGAGTTCCTTTCGGAGAGACATCGGGGAAACCTACTCTCTCCGGATATACTGTCTCTGTTCAGCCAGTGGGGTTCCTTGTCCATCACACGGACAGGAAGAAGGTGGAAAACTAACAATGGAGTTGAATGTTCCATAATTAAGACTCTATCACAACCTGCCACGATTGGGAGTCCCATAGGGCAGCGCACAATTGGCCAAGCGTCGCCCGGTTTTGGGTTTGGCCAGGGTTAGGCCGTCATTGTAAATAAGAATATGTTCTTAACTGACTTGCCAAGTTAAATAAAGGTTAAACAAATGAACTTGGTCACATGGTGTGATTGTGGTAATGAACAGGAACTCAAGTCCTTTTGTTCTCCCAATCTTGAATAATTCACCATCAAATGTCAACCGCATTACCTCCCGAGATAATTATCTTCAGTCATTATCACTGGCGTGTGTATTCCCCCGCAAGTCGACAGCTCTCAAAGAACCACACTGGACTTTGTGCAAATGTCACCATAAGCCCACATGGGTTTTGTGGGTATTTTCTGATTTGTGTTTTTATTTATACCTTTATTTTACCAGGCAAGTCAGTTAAGAACAAATTCTTATTTTCAATGATGGCCTAGGAACAGGAGCAGACCGACAGATTTGTACCTTGCCAGCTCGGGGGTTTGAACTTGCAACCTCCCGGTTACTAGTCCAACGCTCTAACCACTAGGCTACCCTGCCGCCTCTACACTCTAACCACTAGGCTACCCTGCCGCCTCTACACTCTAACCACTAGGCTACCCTGCCGCCTCTACTACTCTAACCACTAGGCTACCCTGCCGCCTCTACACTCTAACCACTAGGCTACCCTGCCGCCTCTACACTCTAACCACTAGGCTACCCTGCCGCCTCTACACTCTAACCACTAGGCTACCCTGCCGCCTCTACACTCTAACCACTAGGCTACCCTGCCGCCTCTACACTCTAACCACTAGGCTACCTTGCCGCCCCAGGTTTTGTTTGTTCCGCTTTGTTATTTTTTGTTCTAGTGTTCAGTTTTATTCAAAATCATGAACACGTAGCACGCTGCACCTTGGTCCTCTTCTTCAAACAGCTGTGACAGCAAACTGGAAACCACATATCCTGAGGCCACATTTATTGTAGCTGGGGATTTCAATAAAGAAAATCTGAGGAAAAACCTACCGAAGTTTTATCGACACCTCTCCAGTGCGACTCGAGCACATCGTGACCATTGCTACTCCCCCTTCCAGGATGGCAAATCAGATCACGTCTCCGTTTTTCACTTCCTATAGGCAGAAACTTCAACAGGAAGTACCCGTGGTAAGGACTGTTCAATGTCAGTCTGACCAATCGGACTCTACGCTTCAAGATTGTTTTGATCACGCGGACTGGGATATGTTCCTCTGACACCGACTCAGTGACAGGAAGTGCATGAAGGAAGTTGTTCCCATCTTGATGATTAGAACTCATCCAAACCAAAAACTCTGGAAAAATGGCCACTTTCATGCAAAACTGAAAGCGTGAACCACCTCATTTAACCACGGCAAGGTGACTGGGAAGGTGAACGTGTACAAACAGACCAGCTATGACCTCCATAAGGCAATGAAATAGACAAAACAACAGCGCAGGGACATAGCAGAGTCGCAATTCAATGGCTCAGACACAAGACGTACGTGGCAGGGACTCCAGACAATCACTGACACCTTGCTCCCGGACAAGCTAAATGCCTTCTTCACCCGCTTCGAGAAAAACTCAGTTGCGCCGACGCGGGCCACTGCCGCTCACAAGGACTGTGAGCTTGTTAACCCTCGCAAGGCTGCCGCCCAAGAAGGCATTCCAAGCCGCTTGTGCAGACCAGCTGCATGCAATCTGTTCCTATCCCAGTCTATTGTCCCCAACTTGCTTCAAGATGTCCACCATTGTTCCTGTACCCAAGAAAGCTAAGGTAACTGAACTAAATTACTATCGCCCCGTGGCACTCATTTCTGTCATCATGAAGTGCTTTTTAGAGACTAGTTAAGGATCATATCACCTCCACCTTATGACACCTTAGACCAGGGGTCTCCAACAGGTTAATCACGGTTACCAGTAGTTACCATCCTACCTATGAGTAGCTCGCCAAACAATTCTGAAAATACACATGTTCCACCGCAAACTGTCATAAACAAATTTCACAAGTATCAGACACTGCAAACTCCCAGAGACAATCTAATCAACGCAACATTGACATTATCCCCAAATCAACCGACAAATTAGATGATACCGTAACGGTTTTCCTCCTCTTCTGAGGAGGAGTAGGAAAGATCGGACCAATGCACAGCGTGGTAAGTGTCCATATGTTAATTAAATATAAACGAACACAGAAAACAAAAGAACAAGATAAATAAATGAAAACCGAAACAGTTCTGTATGGTAAAACACAGACACAGAAAACAACTACCCACAACCCATAGTGGGAAAACAGGCTGCTTAAGAATGGTTCTCAATCAGAGACAATGATCAACAGCTGCCTCTGATTGGGAACCATACCAGGCCAAACACAGAAATACAAAACCTAGAATACACAACATAGATTGCCCCCCCAACTCACGCCCTGACCAACCTAAAACAGAGACATAAAAAAAGGAACTGAGGTCAGGACGTGACAGATACCTTTCTCTAGATGCACAATTAAAGGAGAATTACACTCAAAAACTATTCCTCTGATGTGATTTAAGCATTGACATAGACTCAGAACGTCCAATTTCGTTGTTTTTCCATGAAGGAATTTTGAGGGTGAAAAACAAATAACAAACATAAAGATCTTCAACTGCTCTTAAATGCAAGTAAATCTAAATGCATTCTCTTCAACCGATCGCTGCCCTCACCCACCCGCCCGACTAGCATCACTACTCTGGACGGTTCTAACTTAGAATATGTGGACAACTATAAATACCTAGGTGTCTGACTAGACTGTAAACTCTCTTTCAGACTCACATTAAGCATCTCCAATCCAAAGCTAAATCTATAATCGGCCTCCTTCACTCAGGCTGCCAAACATACCCTCGTACAACGGACTATCCTTCCGATCCTTGACTTCGGCGATGTCATTTACAAAATAGCCTCCAACACTCTACTCAGCAAATTGGATGTAGTCTATCACAGTGCCATCCGTTTTGTCACCAAAGCCCCATATTCTACCCACCACTGCAACCTGTACGCTCTCGTTGGCTGGCCCTCGCTACATATTCATCGCCAAACCCACTGGCTCCAGGTCATCTATAAGTCTTTGCTAGGTAAAGCTCCGCCTTATCTCAGCTCACTGGTCACCATAGCAGCACCCACCCGTCGCACATGCTCCAGCAGGTATATTTCACTGGTCACCCCCAAAACCAACACCTCGCTTGGCCGCCTTTCCTTCCAGTTCTCTGCTGCCAATGACTGGAACGAATTGCAAAAATCACTGAAGTTGGAGACTCATATCTCCCTTAATAACTTTAGGCGTCAGCTGTCAGAGCAGCTTACCGATCGCTGCAGCTGTACACAGTCCATCTGTAAATAGCCCATCTGTACACAGTCCATCTGTAAATAACCCATCTGTACACAGTCCATCTGTAAATAGCCCATCTGTACACAGCCCATCTGTAAATAGCCCATCCAACCAACTACCTACCTCATCCCCATATTTGTTTTTGTTTTTCTGCTCTTTTGCACACCAGTATTTCTACTTGCACATCCTCATCTGCACATCTATCACTCCAGTGTTAATTGCTAAATTGTCATTACTTCACCACTATGACCTATTTATTGCCTCACCTCCTTACTTAATTTGTACACACTGTATACAGATTTTTCTATTGTATCATTGACTGTATGTTGGTTTATTCCATGTGTAACTGTGTTGCTGTTTTTGTCACACTGTTTTGCTTTGTCTTGGCCAGGTCGCAGTTGTAAATGAGAACTTGTTCTCAACTGGCCTATCTAGTTAAATAAAGGTGAAAAAAAAATATATATATATATATTTTTTTATATATATTTTTTAATTAAAAAACAGTTTCGGATAATTTTTTTTACTGATTTTACAAGACCCCCTCTTAGAGATGTTTATTATACCATATCATTATACCATATCTTATACCATGGCTTAGAAGAATACTCCTTTCTGATGGTCTTGAAGGGCATTCTAGAGCGTGCATTATTTACCTAAAACAAACAGTATATTTGCATGGTGGAATTAATTGGTTTAAGTTCATTTTTACATGTTTTGTTTCAGCTGCTTTTGAATGCAAAAGTATGATTTGAAAACAGTAATGGTATTGTTGAAATTTGATTTTACTGATAGCAAGCTAGGACTGATGGTTTGGTTAGCTAAACTGGCAAGTCTGTTTGGTTACCAAGGCAACAACTGTAGCTATCTAGTGGATGTGGAACACATTTCATTTCTAGTGGCAAACGTGTTAAATTATAGCAATGGTGCAAAAGGGGATGATCAACTCGAGGATCTATGCGTTGTATGCTTCCAATTGGCTCATTCATCCCCCCCTCCTCTCCCCTGTAACTATTCCCCAGGTCGTTGCTATAAATGAGAAAGTGTTCTCAGTCTCCTCTCCCCTGTAACTATTCCCCAGGTCGTTGCTATAAATGAGAAAGTGTTCTCAGTCAACTTACCTGGTAAAATAACAGTTATGTTTAATGTTTTCTGGGGTGGGGGGGGTTTGTATGGAAAATAATGCAACTCCGCTAGCACGTCGTGAAACACACACCTTCCTCATCATTCAATATTTTCCATAGAACTCATAGTCCCTCGTTGATTATCCCTCACGTGTACACTAAGGACCCAAGGAAGAAGAGAAGAGAAGAACGGGCCTCTTTGAAATGAGTAGCTCGTAACGTTACATATAAAAAAAAAATTTGTAACTCTGCTATGAAAGGTTGGAGAGTCCTGTCTTGGTCCCGCCTCAACAGATCCCAGGATGCCGCCATTACCATCACTCTGCTCACTTCCCATCTGCATGTCACTACACTCGCAATATCATCCTCTAAATATGTTTATGTGACCAGTACAATTTGATTTGATTTGGACAAGAGGAATACCTATGTCAGATCGCTGTTTTTCGACTACAACTCAGCATTCAACACCACAGTGCCCTCCAAGCTCATCGCTAAGCTAGGAGCCCTGGGTCTGAACTCCGCCCTGTGCAACTGGGTCATGGACTTCCTGACGGGCCGATCACAGGTTAGCGAAGGCAGGCAACAACACCTCCGCTACGCTGATCCTAAACGCTGGGGCCCCACCAGGGTGCATGCTCAGCCCCCTTCCTGTACTCCCTGTTTACTCATGACTTAGTGGCCACACGTCTCCAACTCAATAATCAACTACTGTCCTATATGACTACTGTCTATACAACATCCTATATAACTACTGTCTATACAACATCCTATATGACTACTGTCTATACAACATCCTATATGACTACTGTCTATACACACCATCCTATATAACTACTGTCTATACACACCATCCTATAAAACTACTGTCTATACTGTCTATACACACCATCCTATATAACTACTGTCTATACACACCATCCTATATAACTACTGTCTATACTGTCTATACACACCATCCTATATAACTACTGTCTATACACACCATCCTATATAACTACTGTCTATACTGTCTATACACACCATCCTATATAACTACTGTCTATACACACCATCCTATATATAACTACTGTCTATACACACCATCCTATATAACTACTGTCCATACTGTCTATACACACCATCCTATATAACTACTGTCTATACACACCATCCTATATATAACTACTGTCTATACACACCATCCTATATATAACTACTGTCTATACACACCATCCTATATAACTACTGTCTATACTGTCTATACACACCATCCTATATAACTACTGTCTATACACACCATCCTATATATAACTACTGTCTATACACACCATCCTATATATAACTACTGTCTATACACACCATCCTATATAACTACTGTCTATAAACACCATCCTATTTAACTACTGTCTATACACACCATCCTATATAACTACTGTCTATACACACCATCCTATATAACTACTGTCCATACTGTCTATACACACCATCCTATATAACTACTGTCCATACTGTCTATACACACCATCCTATATAACTACTGTCTATACACACCATCCTATATATAACTACTGTCTATTCTGTCTATACACACCATCCTATAAAACCTCTGTCTATACATTCCATTTATATACTGTACATGTATATACATGAATATGTAAATTCCGGACTCTGACATTGCTCCTTTTGATATTTCTTCATTTCTTCTTTGTTTGTTGGATGTATTGTTTTGTATTGTTTTGTATTGTTAGTTATTGCTGCACTGTTAGAAACATAAGCATTTGGCTGCACCTGGGATAACAACTGAAAAACGTGTTTGTGACCAATACATTGAAATTGATTTGACCAGAGGAGGTTGGTTGGAGGAGCTGTAAGGAAACCCGACTCCGTTCTACTAAATTCCAGTCCAGACATTACAATGAACCCGTCCTCCTGTCCTTGTGATTGTCTCCACCCCCTCCAGGTGTGGCTTATTCTCCCCAGTGTATTTATCCCAGTGTTTCCTGTCTCTCTGTGCCAGTTCGTCTTGCATGTTTTTCCCGTGCTCCTGTACTCTATTCTCTTTTACTAGTCTTCCTGGGTTTTGACCCTTGCCTGTTTTTTCTGGACTCTGTACCTGTCTGTCTGACCCTTCTGTTTGTCTGACCCTAATGTCTGCCCTGACATCTAGCCTGTCTGACCCTACTGTCTGTCTGACCCTTCTGTCTGCCCTGACATCTAGCCTGTCTGACCCTTCTGTCTGTCTGCCCCTTCTGTCTGCTCTGACATCTAGCCTGTCTGACCCTTCTGTCTGCCTGACCCTACTGTCTGCCCTGACATCGAGCCTGTCTGACCCTTCTGTCTGCCTGACCCTACTGTCTGCCCTGACATCGAGCCTGTCTGACCCTTCTGTCTGTCTGCCCTGACATCGAGCCTGTCTGCCCCTTCTGTCTGTCTGCCCTGGCATCTAGCCTGTCTGACCCTTCTGTCTGTCTGCCCTGGCATCGAGCCTGTCTGCCACTCTGTACCTCTTGGACTCAGAATCTGGTTTTGACCTTTTTCCTGTCCACGACCTTTCTCTTGCTTACTCCTTTTGGATTATAAATAAACAACAAAGACTCTAACCATCTGCCTCTTGTGTCTGCAAGGCGAGACCTGGGTGTCGCCTTGTGACCTTATAGTTGTTGTTGTTACTCCGAGAGCTACCCATGTAGTGAATCACAAACAGAGAGCTACCCATGTCGTGAATCACAAACAGAGAGCTACCCATGTAGTGAATCACAAACAGAGAGCTACCCATGTAGTGAATCACAAACAGAGAGCTACCCATGTCGTGAATCACAAACAGAGAGCTACCCATGTCGTGAATCACAAACAGAGAGCTACCATGTAGTGAATCACAAACAGAGAGCTACCCATGTAGTGAATCACAAACAGAGAGCTACCCATGTCGTGAATCACAAACAGAGAGCTACCCATGTCGTGAATTACAAACAGAGAGCTACCCATGTCGTGAATCACAAACAGAATATCCTCGGCTTTGTGCATCTAAAAAAAAACAAGGTTGTTTGGGAAGGTTTTGTGCGGTGGGCTGCCTGCCTGGCGGTGGGTGATGTTTGTATATCTGCACAAAGGAATGAATTAAGAAATCATAGGCTCCCCGGGATGTGTTTTTTAATACCCCCCCCCCCCCCCTCACAGACTTGTGAGGCGTCTGTTTCTCAAACTAGACACTAATGTACTTGTCCTCTCAGTTGTGCACCGGGGCCTCCCACTCCTCTTTCTATTCTGGTTAGAGCCAGTTTGTGCTGTTCTGTGAAAAAAGTAGTACAAAGCGTTGTACGAAATCTTCAGGTTCTTGGCAATTTCTCAGAACAAGAATAGACTGACGAGTTTCAGAAGACAGTGCTTTGTTTCTGGCCATTTTGAGCCTGTAATCAAACCCACAAATGCTGATGCTCCAGATACTCAACTAGTCTAAAAAAGGCCAGTTTTAATGCTTCTTTAATCAGAACAACAGTTTTCAGCTGTGCTAACATAATTGTAAAAGGCTTTTCTAATGATCAATTAACCTTTTAAAATGATAAACATGAATTAGCTAACACAACGTGCCATTGGAACACGGAAGTGATGGTTGCTGATTATCTGGCCTCTGTACCTCGTGTAAAAATTCCATAAAAAATTCTGCCGTTTCCAGCTACAATAGTAATTTACAACATTAACAATGTCTACACTGTATTTCTGATCAATTTATGTTATTTTAATTGACAAAGAACAAGGACATTTGTAAGTGACCCCAAACTTTTGAACGGTAGTGTATAAACAGGGAGTACCAGATCAATGTGGAGCTATATACAGGAAGTACCAGATCAATGTGGAGCTATATACAGGAAGTACCAGTACCAGATCAATGTGGAGCTATATACAGGAAGTACCAGATCAATGTGGAGCTATATACAGGGAGTACCAGATCAATGTGGAGCTATATACAGGAAGTACCAGTACCAGATCAATGTGGAGCTATATACAGGAAGTACCAGATCAAAGTGGAGCTATATACAGGAAGTACCAGATCATCTTTTGAATGGTAGTATATCTGCTCAGAAGTCAGAAGAAAATCTTGTGTGATCATCAAGCCACCATCAAGGATGTTGCGTTGCAGCTTGATGTTCTGTGTGACTGTTATTAATCATGTCGGATTTCAGCAAAAACCAATCAGGCACGCACTGGGATGAAAAGACTACCACTTACACAGCAGGACACAAGGACACACACAGACACACACAGACACACACAGACACACACACACACACACACACACGTGCACGCACGTACACAGCAGAAGATAACTTTTCTATTCATTTCATCAAGGTCATCCTACAGTACAGAAGTTGAGTAAACTGAGAATGTCTGAAAGGTGATGATTTGGTTATGTACCACAGTAATGGACTTGACTGTGTACCACAGTGATGGACTTGGTTATGTACCACAGTAATGGACTTGGTTATGTACCACAGTAATGGACTTGACTGTGTACCACAGTGATGGACTTGGTTATGTACCACAGTAGTGACTTGGTTATGTACCACAGTAGTGACTTGGTTATGTACCACAGTAGTGGACTTGGTTATGTACCACGGTGATGGACTTGGTTATGTACCACAGTAGTGACTTGGTTATGTACCACAGTAGTGACTTGGTTATGTACCACAGTGATGGACTTGGTTATGTACCACAGCAGTGGACTTGGTTATGTACCACAGTGATGGACTTGGTTATGTACCACGGTGATGGACTTGGTTATGTACCACAGCAGTGGACTTGGTTAAGTACCACAGTGATGGACTTGGTTATGTACCACGGTGATGGACTTGGTTATGTACCACAGCAGTGGACTTGGTTTTGTACCACAGCAGTGGACTTGGTTATGTACCACAGCAGTGGACTTGGTTATGTACCACAGCAGTGGACTTGGTTATGTACCACAGTGATTGACTTGGTTATGTACCACAGCAGTGTTCTGTACATTGTAACCTTTATTTAATCTAGGCAAGTCAGTTTAAGAACAAATTTACAACGACGGCCTACCGAGGTTGCCAGGTGCACGGTGTAGCCTCCGGCGCATTGGTGCGGCTGGTGGGTTAACTGCCTTGTTCAGGGGCAGAACAACATATGTTTTGATCATTGTCAGCTCAGGGATTTCATCCAGCAAACTTTTGGTTACTGATCCAACGCTCTAACCACTAGACTACCTGCCTGCCACCACTTGAGGTTTACAGTATGTGACTTTCACTTGAGGTTTACAGTAAATTACTTTGACTGGAGTTATTATATTTTTTACCGCTTTTTTCTCCCCAATTTCGTGGTATTCAATTGTTGTAGTAGCTACTATCTTGTCTCATCACTACAACTCCCGTACGGGCTCGGGAGAGACCAAGGTTGAAAGTCACGCGTCCTCCGATACACAACCCAACCAGCCGCACTGCTTCTTAACACAGCACGCATCCAAGCCAGCCGCACCAATGCGCCGGAGGCTACACCGTGCACCTGGCAACCTTGGTTAGCGCGCACTGCACCCGGCCCGCCACAGGAGTCGCTGGTGCGCGATGAGACAAGGACATCCCTACCGGCCAAGCCCTCCCTAACGCTAGGCCAATTGTGCCAATTGTGCCTCCCGGTAGGGATGTCCTCCCGGTCGCGGCCGGTTACGACAGAACCTGGGCGCGAACCCAGGGACTCTGATGGCACAGCTGGCGCTGCAGTACAGTGCCCTTAACCACTGCGCCACCCGGGAGGCCTGACTTGAGTTCTTGACTCGAGGTTTACAGTATATGACTTTGACTTGACATTTTACAGTAAGTGACTGACTTGAGGTTTACAGTAAGTGGCTTTGACTTGAGGTTTACAGTAAGTGGCTTTGACTTGACGTTTTACAGTAAGTGACTGACTTGAGGTTTACAGTAAGTGGCTTTGACTTGACGTTTTACAGTAAGTGACTGACTGGTCACAGTAAGTGTTACAGTAAGTGACTTTGACTTGAGGTTTACAGTAAGTAACTTTGACTTGAGGTTTACAGTGTTTGTTCTTGTTGGTCATTCTACTTTGATGTGGCTAGTCTCTTATCTTATTCTTCCAGTGGCCAGGTTGGTATCATGAATGCAGCTGTGTGACACACAGGATGTGAAGAGTACAGTGGACAGTCTAACAGCAGAAACACCTCCGTACACCATGATCGATTGAGCCAATGGTAATACACACACACACACACACACACACACACACACACACACACACACACACACACACACACACACACACACACACACACACACACACAGGATCTTTATAGAAACGTTGGTAATGAAAGCTGAACTTTATGTATGCTCCTAATTTTCGTTATAAGTGGATCCACCATATCAGTGATTGGGCCGGGTTACAAAAATTCATCTGCTACCGGAACGAGGAGCCATATTTCACAGGGGAATGACCCGCTTCTTGTCAGCATATATAAACTCAGAGATAGTTTACGGTAATATACGACCTCCTTAACCGTCTCAACCGCGCCGCCCGCCGCCCTCCCAAACAATGTTACCGAGGGAAAAATGTTCAGAGCAGACACGGGGTTAACAAAGCACTGTTCCTTTTTTAATTGGAAAAGCAAGTGAGGTTGTGTGGGTGTCCGGGGGTGACCAGGTTATTACAGGCAATGAGCAGCACCGGGGATGAGGTTGTGCAGCTGTATGGTTCACCCAGCGGAAGGGTTAATGAGGCTAGCAGCGTGCTGGAGGGGGGACCTGGAAGGGGTGGGGGGAGGGGGTGGCGCGGGAGGGGGTTGGACAAGAGGGTTAACAGTTTCTACCTCAAACCTTTGGCCTCGCCTCTGGGATGTGTGATCTATGGTAGGCCAGAACGAACTGGGTTGTCTATGGAGGGGAGTGCTGGATCAGGCCATCTATGGTGGGGGGGGTGGAGGGCTGGATCGAACCATCTATGGTGGGGGTGGAGGGCTGGATCGAACCATCTATGGTGGGGGTGGAGGGCTGGATCGAACCATCTATGGTGGGGGCGGAGGGTTGGATCGAACCATCTATGGTGGGGGTGGAGGGTTGGATCGAACCATCTATGGTGGGGGCGGAGGGTTGGATCGAACCATCTATGGTGGGGGTGGAGGGCTAGATCAGGCCATCTATGGTGGGGGGGTGGAGGGTTGGATCGAACCATCTATGGTGGGGGGGTGGAGGGTTGGATCGAACCATCTGTGGTGGGGGAGGAGGTGGAGAGCTAGATTGCACCATCTATGGTGGGGGAGGAAAGGTGGACTGGATCACACCATCTATGGTGGGGGAGGAAAGGTGGACTGGATCACACCATCTATGGTGGGGGAGGAAAGGTGGACTGGATCACACCATCTATGGTGGGGGAGGAGGGAAGGGCTGGATCGAACCATCTATGGTACGGGAGGACTGGAGTGCACCATCTATGGTGGGTGAGGAGGGGTCAATGGTTCTAAGGTCAATGGTTCAACCATAAGGATCAACAATGTTTACTACACAGTGGTGTAAAATAGTTAAATAAAAATACTATAAAGTACTACTTAAGTAGTTTTTGGGGGTATCTGTACTCTACTATTTATATTTTTCACAACTTTTACTTTTACTTCACTACATTCCT
Organism: Oncorhynchus mykiss; assembly: GCF_057628025.1. Taxonomy (NCBI): domain Eukaryota; kingdom Metazoa; phylum Chordata; class Actinopteri; order Salmoniformes; family Salmonidae; genus Oncorhynchus; species Oncorhynchus mykiss. The sequence goes on along the minus strand of NC_143033.1, from coordinate 7,586,986 downwards.
AAATAAAATAATGTACTTTTTACTCCATACGTTTTCCCTGATTCCCAAAAGTACTCGTTATATTTCAACTGGCTAGCAGGACAGGAAAAATGTCAAATTCATGCACTTCACTTCACATCAAGAGAAGATCCCTGGTCATCCCTACTGCCTCTGATCTGGAGGACTCACTAAACAGAGAACATCCCAGGTCATCCCTACTGCCTCTGATCTGGAGGACTCACTAAACAGAGAACATCCCTGGTCATCCCTACTGCCTCTGATCTGGCAGACTCACTAAACAGAGAACATCCCTGGTCATCCCTACTGCCTCTGATCTGGAGGACTCACTAAACAGAGAACATCCCTGGTCATCCCTACTGCCTCTGATCTGGTGGACTCACTAACCAGAGAACATCCCTGGTCATCCCTACTGCCTCTGATCTGGCGGACTCACTAAACAGAGAACATCCCTGGTCACCCCTACTGCCTCTGATCTGGCAGACTCACTAAACAGAGAACCTCCCTGGTCATCCCTACTGCCTCTGATCTGGAGGACTCACTAAACAGAGAACATCCCTGGTCATCCCTACTGCCTCTGATCTGGAGGACTCACTAAACAGAGAACATCCCTGGTCATCCACACTGCCTCTGATCTGGAGGACTCACTGAACAGAGAAGATCCCTGGTCATCCCTACTGCCTCTGATCTGGAGGACTCACTAAACAAAGAACATCCCAGGTCATCCCCACTGCCTCTGATCTGGAGGACTCACTAAACAGAGAACATCCCTGATCATCCCTACTGCCTCTGATCTGGAGGACTCACTAAACAGAGAACATCCCTGGTCATCCCTACTGCCTCTGATCTGGAGGACTCACTAAACAGAGAACATCCCTGGTCATCCACACTGCCTCTGATCTGGAGGACTCACTAAACAGAGAACATCCCTGGTCATCCCTACTGCCTCTGATCTGGAGGACTCACTAAACAGAGAACATCCCTGGTCATCCCTACTGCCTGTGATCTGGAGGACTCACTAAACACAAATGCTTTGTTTGTAAATTATGTTGGAGTGTGATCCATAAAGATATAACTACTGTAATGATCCAATGTGTGTTGGAGTGTGCCACCGGCTATCCATAAATTAAAAAACAAGAAAATTGTGCCGTCTGGTTTGCTTAATATAAGGAATTTGAAATAATTTATACTTTTAATTTTAATACTTAAGTATATATTAGCAATTACATTTACTTTTGATACTTACGTATATTTAAAACCAAATACTTTTAGGCTTTTACTCAAGTAGTATTTTACTGGGTGACTTTCTTGAGTCATTTTCTATAAAGGTATCTGGACTTTTACTCAAGTATGACAAGGATAGTACATATAGACAAATGTTCATGAGTTGAATTAGCAAGTCAGTGTGTCGTTTTTCAGTTGGCTTTGTTGGAGAAGAGAGATGAGACCGCATGTGTGTGATGAGACCGGATTCTCAGGAACCGGGAGGCAGAGAGGGTTTTTTGGGGTTCCAAAAATGTGCTGTGGAATGGAGAGAGACAAAATTATATTTTAATTATTATTCCACTGGTGCCATTGTGCACTAAGAGCTAAATCCAGCAAACCTTCTGATTTTCAAATGTTAGAACAAATTACAATTTCCCTAGGTCTGCTTGCAGAATGTCTACTTGCAGGAGGTCTACTTGCAGGAGGTCTACTTGTAGGAGGATAAAAACAATCAGATGCATGGGCTACATTTAGAAGTAATCATATATTTTACATATAGGTAGAATATTGAGAGGAGACATGGGGGTGTTGGTCAAATTGAATGGTCAGTATGCTGGTTTTTAGTTGGCTGGGGATTGGAGAGTGCAGAGGAGGATGGGCTCGTGCTGCCATTGGATTATATAGACCAGTAAAACCAGGAGCTGGCTGGCTGAGGTGTCAACATGGCTGTGGTTTTAGAGGCAGACAAAAAGGAAGGTTCAGTTTTAGTACAAAGCTGTCAGC